>NW_022196906.1:85610345-85613075 GCF_008632895.1 Mastomys coucha | reverse complement strand
GAGAGAGAGAGAGAGAGAGACAGAGAGAGAGAGAGAGAGAGAGATCTGAGTGCCAACAGTCGTATAATATTAGATATGTGAGCCAGTGAAGTTTTTATTAGGGCTGAGATTTTCAGCATAGCAGGTACCACCACCACATGTCTCTGGAAATAGACATGGGATCATAGAGGTGCTTCCAGTTTTAAGTTAGGGGTTCACCTGGGCTTCAATTTTTGCTCTTTGGGGGATGATATAGACTAAGGGGTACCAGATTTCTCCAAACACCCATGGTACAGAATGTCTATTTTCTAGGCAAAAGAAAAATCCTAGTGCACAATCTAGCGGAAGTTGGTTAGCAGAATTGAATGGGACCTGAATGGTGGGAGATGAAGCTTGAAGGTAACAGAACACAGAAGCACAGAAACATGCTCACAGTGAGAGGGCTGTCTTTTAAGTGAGCTGAGAAGATCTGATGCTAGAGCCTTTTAAGCAAAGAGATGATTTATGTTTTTTTAAGAATCTTAACAGAAATGGCCATGCTTAACAAAATCCTAATAAAAACAAGCCTAGAGTTTCAGCACTTAGGAGGCAGAGGAAGGAGTATTAGGACTTCAAGGTCATTCTTGGGAATTCAAGGTCACACAGAGGTGCAGAAGACCTTGTCTTGAAGGAACAAAAACCAGAATTATAGCAAGTAACAGAGGATACAAAAGGCAGGCATGGAAGAAGAATAGAATACGGACATTTTGACGAGGTTCCTTACCTGAGGTATCACTTCTGTTTATCAGTTGTGACCTGTGTAAACTGTTCTGTGAGTATGAGGAAAAGCAGCAACTCTTCTTCCAGTGCACAATAGGTACTTGATTTAGGAAAATCAAAAATCTATGATCTCTCCATACATTTTTACCCTAAACATGTTTGCTCTTAAATTTCTTTGATCAATTAACCTGTTACACGAATTCTCAAGTCATATATCCTACTTTGGGTAATGGTGCTGGATATGTACTCTAAGAAGCAACTTTAAATATTTTGATTTTTAATAAGTTCATTTAAAGCATTTTATATCCAATTTGAGGTATTAGATACCTTTGACAGTTGGGAATTTCATTCTGGCCAACGTCTCAACAATTCATCCTAACATTACTGAGTCCAATATAATACATAAAATAGAGCTCATTCTGCTTGTTTTTTTTTTTTTTTTTAGATATTTTCTTTATTTACATGTAAATTTCTCCATTCCCAGTTTCCCCTCCAAAAAACAAAGAAAAAAACAAAAACAACCAAAACAAACCCCTGTTGCCTCCCACTTTCCCATGCCTGCCACCCCGCCCTCTCCCACTTTCTGGCCCTGGCATTCCCCTACACTGGGGCACAGAACTTTCACAGGGCCGAGCTCCTCTCCTCCTATTGATGATTGAATTTGCAATCATTCTGCTTGGTTTTGTTTTTTTTTTTTTTTTACAATTAAGAAATTTCATTTTACTTTCTCTGTACTGGAAATGGTTTATTAATAAATTCAAGATAAGTAATTATTGGGAGACAATTGTTCATAACTCATTTAAAATAATAATGGTATATAATACCTATCATTTTCTATTAACATACATTAATGGGAAATAGCTGAATAGTTACAAGTTCAGTAGTCCTGAGATATTGTCCTTTCTAAGCACTTTAGATATGAACTTGTTGTTGTAGGTCAATTCAAAAATACTAAATAGACTCGCATTTTCTCAGTCCCACAAAATACTGTTGGAGATATAAAAGCGTCATTGTTAAGGGAAGCAAACTGGAAAAGCAGGAAAATGCAGTAGTTTATGTATTGAATACCATGAGTGGAATACTCAGCAAAATCTTTATATAAACACAAACTAGACGTTGCCAGCATCTCCTGCAATCTGGGATAGACGTTGGAATAATGTATCTAATTTTCTCTCTTGAGTACTCTCCAGAACCTTTCAGTCAGCATGGTTTGGCCACCACTCTTAAGCATGTAACTGCTCTGTAGCTCATGCATGAATAGCAAGTTCAGAAAAGAGGCCTATTCATTGAACAAGTTGGTGAATAAAATTTGGGTAAAATTAAGGCTCTCAAGTACTGATCAACGTTTCCCCTGGCATCCTATTAGTCTCATGCTGTAACTGCTTGACAATAAGATGAGGCCATTATCTTACAATTACAGCTTCAAGATTTAACCAGAATGAGTTTGTTGGGGCCCACTTCTGCTATATTTACCATATGTCACACTAATGAACGTTTTGTTGTTGTCTTTCATAGCTAAACCAATCTCAGGAGATTGAGAAGTCAAAGCACTAATATTTAATCTACTGTGTGATGGAAAGGACATACTCCTCGAATGAGAATTTATTTTTCTAATGTTTTTTTCCTCTTTTCTACATTTTCTTTGATTTCTTTTCCCATGGCTGAATGGCTACTCTGTCTTTCTGTTTGCCTTCTCAATTTGGACTCATAAACAGAGGGAAATGGGAAACAGGAAAATGTGACATAGAAAAAGCAGGGAAAGAAGGTTGTAATAGAGGAAATAAAAATGCTACATCCAAAATGTAACTAGGTCTTAAAATTCTCACACTCACAGAATCAACAAGCCTGAACTCACAGATGCTTGTTGAGGTTGAATGAGGGCCTACATGGGTCTAAACTAGGCTCTCTGTATATATGTTATGGCCATGTAGCTTGGTGGATTGTGTGTGTATGTGTGTGTGTGTGTGTGTGTGTGTGTGTGTGTGTGTATGT
>NW_022196906.1:85565978-85610198 GCF_008632895.1 Mastomys coucha | reverse complement strand
GTCGGGGGGGGGGAATTCCTAACAGAGAGAGTGGGGGATATTTCTGACACATTTGCTGCTTTCGGGATCTTTGTCCTCTATTGCGTAGCTTCATCCAGCCTTACTATGAGGGGAGGTGCCTAAACAGATTGTAACTTGATATGCTATGTTTAGTTGATATCCCTGGGAGGCCAACTCTTTTCTGAAGGAAAGCAAAGAAGGAGAGTAGATGGGAACAGAGGAAGTGAGAGGTGGTGGAGGGGGTGAATATTAATGATGTCAATTTCCCAGTAAGAAAACAGACACTAACAGATTGGGTTAAAAATATGGGATGGTTCTTTTTGTCCCCTCCAAGAAACATTCTCTATCACAGGAGACAATTTCTTTGGGTAAGAAAAAGAATAGAAAGTCAAATTCCAAGCAAATGGAATAAAGAAATAAAAGAGTCATAGATATACCAATATCTGATACAATAGACTTCAAACCAAGAAGTCAAAAGAGGTAAGGAGGGCCACTTCAGACCCATTAAAGGAAATATATTTATCAACAGGATACTAGAATCCTAAATATATAGTCTAGTCATCGAACAAGGTGACACCAAAAACAAACAAACAGAAAACAACAATAACAACACTGTTACATCTAAAACCACAGACTGATTTCAACATAGTGATTTGGGCTGATTTCAATATCCCACATTCATCACTAGACTTGTATCCTAGAAAAGAATTAAACAAAGACACTCTAGAGCTAAATTATAACATAAATCAAAAGAATCAAGAATCATACCAACAGAATATTGCATCTTAGAGGATATACATTCAACAATAAAGAGTATCCATAGTTACAAAAGTAACTTTTCTTTACCAGATGTAATTGTCTTCTGGGTCCCAGAGGCTTACTGTGAATAAGCTTACCCTTATTAGGTTCTTCTGAACTTGGGCTAGCAGGTTCAACTCAGCTGTTCTGGTCCAAACTCCTCTCCAACCTGACTGATTCAAACAAATTTCTCTGTCTTCTGACTGAATTGTTCTGCTTGGCCTCAAACTAACTATGGCAATCTGTTCTAATCTTTTGGTTCCTACTCATTCTGTCTTTACCTACAACCCATTACTGTAAACTGTCCTGTTAAAACTGCCTCTCTCTCTCTTTCTCTGTCTCTCTCTGTGTGTGTGTGTGTGTGTGCGCGCTTGTCTTTTTAGCCTGTTTTTCCTGTACTTTTCCTGTGAGAATTGGGTCTATCCTACATTATGCTCATTTCATCAAAATTTTTTCTGATTCATCACATTGTATGCCTCTCAATTAGACAGACATAACTTTAAAACATGGCTGCTTCTCCTACAAACTATCCTTATCTCCATTGTTAGGCATTAAAGGTGTGTACTAAAGGTATATCTATATTCCAGACAGAGGGATTAAATGTATGTAGTGTGTCTGCATTCCAGCCAGATCATATAGATGTAGAAGGTCTTTGGACATGATTTTGCCAGAGCAGTTATTTTTGCTAGATTAAAAATCTTCTATATCCATATATATATAGATATAGATATAGATGTATATATATATATGTGTGTGTGTGTATGTATATATGTATATATATGTAAAGTAAATCAATATCTTACATTCTATCTGAACACAATGGAATAAAGTTATATATCAACAGCAATGAAAATTATGATAGTACACATTTATGGATATTAAACAACATGCTACTAAATGATAATTGCATCAAAAAGAAAAAAATGTGAAATTCCTGGGAATAAATGAAAAGAAAAGTACAACATACCAAAACCTTTGAGAATAATGAAGGTAACGCTAAGAGGAAGCCCAATGTCTCAACATTAAAACATTTGAGACATCAAATGATGAACCTGAAGGACTTGGAAAAACAGGAATAAACAACACCCAAAAACAGTAAATGTGAAGAGATAATTAAAGTAAGTACTGAATTAATTAAGTAGATAAAAAGAATCAGAAAAGAATAAATGAAATATATGATTGGTTCTTTGAAAAGATTCACAAAATGAAAAAATTTTAACCAAATTAATAAAAAGAGAGGACCTAAATTAAGAACATTAGAAATACAAAGGGATTTTAGGGATTAGATTACTAGGGGACTTCTGAAAATCATGCCAAACCTCAAGTCTATATTTTACCAAATGAAAAATTTTAAAGGAAATGAATTAATCTCTCTATATACCTACTTACCTATATATCTATATCCATATCTTTTACGATAGATATATCTATCATATCTATGGTAGATAGATAGGTAGACAGTTAGATAGATATAGAGATATATAAACCAAGGTTAAATTAAGAAGAAAATAATTTAAATAACATAAAACATCCATTGTGATAGGATCAGTATCTCCCAATTTCCCAACTGAAAGAAGCCCAGAGGAAAATAACTTCAATAGAGAATTTTACCAAGTATTTGAAGAAGAACTATTATCAACTCTAAAATTGTTCTGTAAAATATAAAATTGAAGGAATATTTCTAAACTCATTTTACACAGTCACTATTACCCTGATACCAAAATAAGATAAAGACATACCTACACAAAAGATAATTGTAGGGCAATATTTTGGAGAATATGGATAAAAATATTTTCAATAATATACCAATACATAGAAATCTGATTGATTTTGTAGGTTGATTCTGTATCCTATCATCTTGAAGAAACTTTATTTTTCTGGAAGTTTTTGGAATCTCTTATATATTATATCATATCATCTGCAAATGGGGAAAATTTTACTTTTTCTTTTTCTATTTGTATGCATTTAATTTTATTCTCCTGCCTTATTGTACCAGATAGTGCTTAGATCAAAATATTGTAAAAGAGTAAGAATAATAATAGTAAGCCCTATTTTGTTCATGACTCAAGTGGTATTATTTTATGTGTATCTCCATTTAGGATGATATGGGCAGATAAATAGATGGAGCTGGAAACAATTATTTTGAGTTATACAGTACCCAGAACAGCAAGCATTATATGTTTTTTTCTCATTTGTGGATGCTAGCTATGAGACCACAAATAGGGTATTTTATTTGGAATAAACCAAGAGGTTGGGAAATTAATAGGGGGCCTTTAGGAGAGGTTTTCATATGAAAGGAGATAGAATGAAGTGGTATAAAAGCTTATAGGAGAATAATGAAAAATGAAGTTGTAAATTGGGATGGGGACTTGAAAGAAAGGACAGAGAACATAGAGAAGGGAGAACATAAATAGAGTTAAATGGAGTTACTCTATAATGGGATGACACACACTTTTCTAGAAAAATAACAACAAAGCTCAGTGTAATAAATGTGTTACGTAGTTTTTCAATCGTTATTTTTATTGATAATAGAATTTTCGTCATACAATATATTTTGAATATGATTTCCCCTCCTTCATTCCTCCCAGTTCTCTTACCAATGAAATCCACACCCTCTTCCCCCACCCCGTCTGTCTGTCTGTCTGTCTGTCTCTCATTAGAAAACATATTAACATATAAAAATAATAAGATAAAATAAAAACAAATGAAACTGAACAGGTAAAAATAGACAGATAAAGAAAGACAAAGAAAAGGCACAAAACCACATACATATGCAGAGATATACATATTTGCACAAACAGAAATGCCATAAAATACAAATTCAGAAATTGTGTAACAAAAGACCTATAAGAAAAAAAAAGAAAAGAAAAGCAAACAAACAATAAAAAAGATATAAAATAGTATGAGACAAATGCTTTGTCTTAGTTAGGGTTCATTGCTGTGAAGAAAAACCATGACCACCACAGTAAGTCGTATAAGGGCAACATTTAATTGGGGCTGGCTTACAGAGGTTCAGACCATTCTCATCAAGCAGGAACATGGCAGTGTCTAGGCAGGCATGGTGCAGGAGGAATTGAGAGTTTTACATCTTCATTTAATGGCTGCTAGGAAAAGACAGCTTCCAGGCAACTAGGACGAGGATCTTAAAGTCCAAGCCCACAGTGACACATTTCCTCCAACAAGGCCACACCTACTCTAACAAGACCACACCTCCTAATAGTACCACTTCCTGGTATATTCAAGCATATTCAAACCACGACACCCTCCAAAAAACCTTGAATTTGTTCTGCATTATCTGTCTACTGTAGAACATGGGGCATAACCTCGGGTGTTATTGGCATACCCATTGAGAGACTCCGTTGGAGAAGACTAATCTTTCCTTTGTGAGCACTTATTAACTGAAGATGTTTTGTGGACTAGGGATATGGACTTGTTTCCATTTCCCTCCACATGACCTGTGCAGCTACCACAGTCTGTGAAATCATTTGTCTGTCATTTGTCAGCCTGGTTGTAAATAGAAGGCTTTGTTTCCTTGGTGTCTTTAATCTCCCTTGGTTTTTTTTCAGTCTTTCTGCCTTCTCTTCTGCAGAGTTCCCCAAGTTCTCAGGTGAGGGATTTGATGGAGTCATCCCATTTTAGAACTGAGTTTTCACTCTCTGAAAAGTGTGGGTGTCCCATATTTTTCTTCCTACTGATAGGGAATGTCTCTGCTGACGGCTGAGCAAGACACTTGATCTAAGAGTATAGCAGAATATCATTAAAAGTAATTTGTTACATTCCTTTATCAAAACTGTAGTATTTGGCTTTCTTCTAGGTCCATTGCCTATCTAGTTTCTGATTCTTGACCATCCAATCAGTGTTGAGCATAGGTTCCATCCCATGGAGTGGACCTCAATTCCAATCAGACAGCGGTTGGTTACTACCAAGTCTTTGGGACACTATTGCACCAACATATTGTGTAGGAATGTCACCTTTGTAGATAGAAAGGTTTATAGATGGGATGGTTTTTACTTTTTTCCTTTGATAGCATGCAGAATACATTCCAGTACTAAAATGCTAGTCTGTAGGGCTCTAGGCAGGTACTAGTTTGACTTTTCCATATTCAGTAACTAATGTAGGTATGCTTTTCAGAATTAGAGTTACCATCAATTTATGGAGAACAACTAATAATAGCCTTGGAAATAGACTTGATTGTCTAGGGATTTTCATGGGATTCCTTTGGCCAGCAGTTCAATTATTATAACCCATCCCCAGCAATTGAGATTTCATTTGGCAGCAAGAGATATAGTCTTAGTGTTCTATTGCTATAAAGAGACACCATGACCAAGGCAACTTTTATAAAGAAAATCATTTAATTGGGGGCTTGCTTACAATTTTAGAAGGTCAGTACATTATCACCACAGTTAATAAAAGACATGTATGGCTCTGTAGCAGGAGCTCAGAGCATTACATCTTGATCTTCGGGCAGCAGGGGAGAGACAGAGAGACAGAGACAGAAACAGAGACAGAAAGAGATGGAGACTGGGCCTGGTGTAAGCTTTTGAAACCTCAAAGGCTACTCCCAGTGACACACCTACTTCAAAATGCTATATCTCCTCCAACAAATTGAGATTTCCTACTCCTTTCTAAGCATTATGTCAACCAGGGAATAATATTTCTGAAAACACATAAATAAAAAATAATGACTAGACCTCACATATTTTTTTGGTTGTGAGCCTAGCCTTTAACGGCTGAGCCATCTCTCCAGCCCAACCTCACATATTTTTAAAGCAAACTAAGAGGCAAAATGCCAAGTACAAACTATGGGATAGAATCTTAAGTAATTGTATATGCATAATGTTTTATAAATGAACAAAAAGTTTAGATGAGCAACAGTAAGGCTAGCTTGAGGAAAGCAGGAAAGCTCGAAACAATTATAATATCCATACATATACACATATATTATGTATTTAGTGTGTGTTTTAATTAGCATCAAATATTTACACTTGAGCATGATAAAAAAAACCAGCCTATGATTAACAATATGAAATTTAAAATGTTCCATCTTTCTCGAGGCTGTGTGAAACATATGGACACATCTTTGGTTAAAATTCTGCCACATTTATACCTTGAGGTAATGATTTTCCTTCAGGAAATAATTTCCCAGATGTAGAAAGTGTGATTGGATAAATCTGAATTCAAAAGGAATCTACATACATGATACATTTTTCCTAATTCTCCCCAAGTATGTAAATATCTAGATAGAGAATAGAGGGATATGTAGGCAGATGATGATCAATAGACAGATGATAGTTAATAGAGACTAGAACGAAATACACACAAATGTAAGTACTATTTCTTGAATTCATATTTTTCTAGACTTTGAATATGTATTTTAGTCATAACTTTATTTTCAATAAAAACATACCTGTCTTCATTTCCTAAATATGAAGACCTGAAGAGAAGTACCTCTGATGGAGAAAGAATTGGCTTCTTTTCATAGACTGTGCTCAGAGCAGAATTTCTTTCTATTTATTTTCTACCTGCAATATATCATAGTAACCTTTTTTTTTTTTTTTTTGGTTTTGGTTTTGTGAGACAAGGTTTCTCTGTGTAGTCCTGACTGTCCTGGAACTCACTCTGTAGACCAGGCTGGCCTCAAACTCAGAAATCCACCTGTCTCTGCATCGCAAGTGCTGGGATTAAAGGCATGCGCCACATAGTAAACTTTAGAGTATAGTTATACATTGTACTCTTCAGAATTTTCCCAATAGATCTCATGAGTTCATTGATACCTGTGTTTTTATATTTTATTATCACCAATGTCTAGAATGGGGATTGGTCCTGTATAAGTGCTCACTACAAATTTGTTGGTTAAATTGAAGTCTTAGCAGGAGCTCTGAGCAAAGAGACAGGTGTACAAACATAGCATGTACTCAATAAATGATCTCAATCAGAAGTTTTACTTTCTACAAATGTGTTCTCTTCTTAGCTAACAGCTTGCTTTTTGCTTGCTACTCCTCCACATCTTTATCAAACTTGAAATGCCCGACTAATACAGAAGTGGAGGCTCACAGCCATTCATTGGACTGAGCACAGGGTCCTCAGTGAAGAAGCTAGAGAAAGGACCAAAGGAGCTGAACAGGTTTCAGCCCCATAGGAGGATGGCCTACTTGGTCATCAAAGGGAGGAGAGGCCCTTGGTCCTGTGAAGGCTCTATGCTCCAGTGTAGGGTAATGCCAGGGCCAGGAAACAGGAGAGGTGGGTTGGTGAGCAGGGAGAGGGGGAGGAACAGGTTTTTTTTTTTTCAGAGAGAAAACCAGGAAAGGGGATAGCATTTGAAATGTAAATAAAGAAAGTATCTAATTAAAAAAAAGAAAGGATACATGAAGCATTATATTCAGTTATGGCATGCCAGGTCTTACACACATCACTTTCATCTGAGAATCAAAATGTTAGTTTAGAGAGGTAATTTCTTTAACTTTTGAACATTGAACTATAGAATACTACCAGAGCTTTATTATTTCAGAATGTATTCTTAAATCCTTTGTCACTCTCATTTACAGAACAAATATATGAAATCTCTGGGGTTTTTTGGTAATTTATTCCCCAGGAGATATCATTCTCTGCCAAGATACTATTATTAAATTACAAAAATTGGGTGACATAAAAACTCAGGAAAGTTAAAAGCTGACTGTGCAGATAAGGAAAGGGATCTTATTCAGCAAGCAAAGATCTACATAGTTAGTCCATAAATCGCTGTATTACTTAAGGTAAACCAGAAGCCATGTTAACTCATGGACAACACACTTTCATGTTTTAGTTTCCATATTTTATTTTTACTTTATATTTTCTAGACTTATGAACATATATAAGAGACACGAGAAGAATACTGACTTTCTCCTGAGCAGATTCCCCACACTCCTTTGGTTCATTGTGCTTTTACAGGTCAGGAAGGGTACTTTGAAAATAGTCACAACTTGCTTTGCTCTCCTGGCCAAGACTCACTGAAAAATATGTTGTCATTTCTTGAAACAGACTATTGGATGAAAAGAGTCTGGTGTTGAATTGCATTTTTCCTGCCAAATAACAGACAAACTCAACAGACTGTTTATCTTATGCTGTGGTATAATTGTGTAATTAATGTCAAATTGCATAAAACTGTTCCAACAATTCTCCTAATAGACCATTCCAGAAAGAAGAAGATATAAAAAATAATTAAAATACGCACATGGAGAGAATTTCTAATTTAGGAGTCTGTTTATATCACTAAATGTCTACGTACCTGCCAGCTGTCTTCAGAAAGGCCATGTAACACATTTTTTAAGTGTAAAAGGGCTGTCTTCAAATTTTTTCATCCTTAACATAAAACATGGAAAACTACATATTTTGTGAATTTGCCACAAGAAAACAATGTGAACTACTGACACCTCATCACCTCCAGGACAATAGAACTCAAACATCTGGAGAAGATCCAGCCAGTATCCACAGATGGATGATAGTGTGGGGTGACACTAAAAAATTCTCAAATGGTTTTAATAAAAAGGGCAAACATCGTCAATTCTGATTCTCCACATAAATTCTTTTAATCAGACCCAATGACAATATAGACTTCATGTTGAATATCTAAGGATATCCATTTTGCTCTAATTAAAATATCATTGTTCTCTATGTTTTGTTTTTCTAATCTTAAAAAAAAAGTGAAAATAACCCATTATCAGTGTGCTTCCCTGAAATAACTGTCACCACGCTGACAGATAAATGGATGAAAATCACTCACTCTAAATAGAAAGCCATTGTTTCCTATGACGGGATGAAATTTTGTTTTAAACTAAATCTAAATAATCAAAATATGAAAAAAAAATCTTAAAACTAAAGGAGAAAATCCTTGTTACTGTGGTAAATATCCATTTTAGTTCAGGTAGGCCTCATAAAATTCCCAGCCCTTGGTTTTCCTTTGAAGTAAGAGAGTAGATAATTTAGATTCTGTATTTAAAAATGACATAAAGCTTAAGAATCGTTTTCTTTTAAAGGTGTCAATATCCATTTCTCTCATCATGTCAGACAGCTAGATAACACTACATTAACAAAGGAACATCACTTATTAGCATAAGTAGATTGACAACACCAAGGAAGGACATAGAACTTTAATTATCTGCAATCAATGAAAACATTAAAGTTAATAACTCCAGAATTAGCATCTAGGTAACTGGAAGCTATGGTGCTTTATATTTCTTTATAATTTTAGCATATATAATCTGATGCTTCCATTGAATTTAAACCATTCTAGGCCAGGATGTGCTCTGTGGCAATGTCAATACTTCAGTCATTACTTACTTATTTGCTGTCATAACACATCATATGAAAATCTCTGTTCACTAATGAAATGGGAAAATTTAATATTAATACAATTTTACTGAAATTTCACTCTTTTAACTACTTCTGTGAGAACATAAAATAGAAAAATACATCATATTAAATAATTTCATGTTACATTATAAATGGTTCTCAAATCATTTTCAATGTTTACATATCCTATCTACCAGGAAACCCTTAAGCCAAGTAATCTAAATCATGCACACTGAGTAGCATCCATTACAGGAGTAAAATTATTAAAATAAAGCTTTCCATCCCTTAAAATTACAGGATCTTGTCCATTCTTTATCCCTTCCCTATCACTTGCTGATTCCTTTTCCATTACTTATGAAACAAACGGGGAAGACAAATTCTTCTTTAAGGAGGTTAGATATAATGCAGAACAAAAATAATTTAAATACACTTCTTTGAGTAAATGATAAATTAATGTAGAAGATAGCAGAAATATTCTGCCCAGGAGCATAGAATGGAAGCCATAACTGATAACAAGTATGAGAATCTGTGACAGGTTAGAATATGGATACTGCTGGGACTTGTATTTGGAAATTCCAGGAACTGAAAGGAACTGAGTGGGGTTTATATACAAGGAAGCTGCCAGAACAGTATACCTCAGAACTCAAATTCACTCTGCCCTCCTTCTGGGCACTCAGCAACACTGTATTTTCCAGTGTCTCACCTTTATATTTTGGCATGGCATGTGACTATTTCCCATGAAATGCAGTGTGAAAAAGGATGTGTGTCAATTCTGAGCCAACTCCTGTCCTTTTTGACCCTCTTGGCAACTGAACACCAAAAAAGTCAATGACCCAACACAACTTCTGATCTATGAGATGAGAAGAAAATAAAGTTCCTGAGGCACTCTCAGGAGGCGGGATAACCAGAATCCCTCTGTGGGGTTCTATTTAAATGAAATATGCATATCTACTTTGTTTGAATCATTAAACATTTGGCCCACCTAACAGGGCTACGTAGGGGTGTTGACTTGTAGACCAGAATTATATCTTTCTCTAAAGAGTGATAAGAGCCACTGAGGGACTTTGTACTGAGGTAATTGTCATGACCACAGAACTAGTTATTTTCAATTAGCATTATCTTTCACAAAGGGACAAACACTGTTCTGAATAATGTAGGTAATATTTCTCAGAGTCCTGCTCTACTCACATGAAAACTAATACGTGGTATGCTTTACTCAAATTATTTCAGTAAATGCCAGTCAACACTGATGATTGTGAATGTCTACAGAAAAAAGGTTTAATTGATCATTCTTACCAAATCCTTTTTTTCACAGAAAAGGAAAGCTAAAGAAATCCCTTACTTATTCAAGGTCCTGTATATCTAACAACAGAGTGTGAGATCTGAGACCATACTTAGGTCTGTTGAATGTGTTTCAAGTTAAATTTCTTCAACCTCAGTGCTGGAAACAAATTACACTACTTCAAGGAAGCGAACCATAAGGAGCAACTAATAAATTTTTTTGGTTTTTACATTTGAAACAAATAACATATCACACTAGGCAAAGTAAAAAAGAGACAGTAGAAACTTAAGCATATACTATAAGCAAAATGAGCCAATCTGAAAAGTATTACATAGTGTGGCGCCAGCTCTGTTTCCTTATGGAAGAGAAATAGCCATGGTGCCAGGAAAGATTCCTAGCTACCAAACCTGAGAGTGTGAAACAAGAGTTAGAAGGAAAAAATATTTTTATGGCAGATAGATTATCTTCTGTGATATAATGTTAGATATATTTGTTCCTAACATACAGAATTCACAGGACCAAGAGTAACTCCAATTGAATTCATGACTGTAAAAATAATTCTGTGTCCTTGTGCCATCTTCAATGAAAATTATATTTCTCTTTTTAATTAGGTATTTTCTTTATTTACATTTCAAATGATATCCTCTTTCCCGTTTCCCCTCAAAAAAAAAAAAAACTTATTCCCTCCCCCCTCCTCCTGCTTACTGATGACCAACTAGGCCATCCTCTTTTACATATGCAGCTGGAGCCATGAGTCCCACCCACTATGTGTACTCTTTGGTTGGTGGTTTAGTACCTGGGAGCCCTGAGGGTACTGGTTACTTCATATTGATGTTCCTCCTAAGGGGCTGCAACCCCTTCAGCTCCTTGGGTCCTTTCTCTTGCTTCTTCATTGGGGATGCTGTTGCATTAACAAATGAGGCATTGAATAGCCCTGGTTTTGTATTTTGATGCTAATTCTCTTCTCCTGGAAAGTACTGCAGACAAGGAAAAAAATCATGTATACAGGTACCTTGTGAACCTTCTCCCACTTAACTTTTCAAATAAAGGCTATGGCTGATGATTGGGCAGCAGGAGGGAAGGTGGAGCTGAAAAGTTTGGGGGAGAAGGGGAAAGAGGAGTGGGGAGGAGATGGGGAAGAGGACAATGGAGGAGGAGGACAAGGTGGAAGGAAGATGGAGCTGAAGCACGTGGCTTGGAGAAATTGCAAGTCATATGGGATCTAATAGATGGAATAGAGTAGTGTAGTGGTAGATCTGCCCCATCTAGGCGAGTAGCTGGTATACCAATTAATTGAGTTGTGAATTCATTGATTGGGCAAATTGGGTTAGAAATTTACTGCAGCAGTGTATATGTACACATGGGCAAGAAATGGGAAATCTCTTTCCCTTCATAATTTTTCCATGAACTTAAACCTGCAATAAAAATCATCTACTTAAAAAAAGTATGCATTCATCAATAGCATCTTGTTTATATAATTGGACATGTGTAAGACTATCAAACTTTTGTTTTTAAAATTAGGTTTTTGAGATTTTTATATAATGTATTTTGATAGTGTTTATCTCTGTTCCCCAATAATTCCCATATTTATCTCCACTCCCTGCCCACCCAAAAAAGTGCAAAATAAGAGACTGTAGACTGCAATTTTCTCTACTAACATCAAGTTGAATTCTACCAAGATGAAAATTATTTTGTTGTTCAAAATTACTAGGGATTAATAGAGCAATCTATAAACTAGCCAACAGAATAGTTGCACTTATTTCTATTTTCTTAATTCTATAAACATAAAAATATAATTTGTCAGTTATTATAAGTAATTATTCTATTACTAATATGGTAAAGAATCAGTTATTCTTATTTAATTACAATGCATAAGTATTGTCAAAGTGAAATTTAAACATTGGCCAATATAGTCTTTGAACTTGGATATTAGGTCAAGGAATAATTATGTCTTCATACTCGAAATACTTTTATAAATGAATACTTTATACATTAGGAATAGTATATAAACATTCATAACATGAATGGTAGCTAAGTCTCAGATAACAACAAGCTAAGTAATGGTAGGGATGTAGTAACTGGGGAAGGATAGAAAACATCTAATGTAAATTTAACTTTGGCTTAGAAGCTGTATACAGTTACCTCCTCATTTTAAGGACATGACAATACTTTCATAGTAATTCATGTGAGAGTTAGATATTTTTCCATCCAGGGATTCTTACAGAATCCAGCATTGTACCTGAAACTTAGTAGACAGGTAAAGAGTGATGCTTGGACCAGACATCTTGGCAATGTCTATCATTCCATTGCTCAGAGAGCTGGCACAGGAGGATTGCTGAATTAGAAGGTAGACCACACAGCAAGAATCCATCTCAAACTGATAAAAAAGAAAGTATGATGACCCATTTATCACAATTATTGCTATTACAAATTTTGTTATTATTATTCAGATTATTATCACAATAATTCTTCAAGTCAAATATTCCTGTCATTATATCAATATCATTTAAGAATAGTTTAATCACTGAATGAAAATATGAATGCTAAATTAAAGATTCACTACTCAGAAATATATTCCAACTCTCTTTTGTACATCAGACAGAAGAAATACCTTTCATTTTAGCAGAATTAAACTACTTGACATGATGCTATACAATAATGATTACAAATTGCTTGCTTATTTCATAAAGAAAAAAAAAGGAATATTTGCAACATCTGTTTTCTGGTATTTCAGCACCTTTTGTTAAGGTTGTGTAAAAGAGCTTTTCATTTTCCAACAATGAATGAAAGGTAGCTAACTAAAAAAGGAAATGCTCCAGCACATGATTTCATGGTGGCCCTGGAGAGCACTAGACTGACTGTGCCGGATAATCTGTAAAAAAGCAGAGGGGGTGGGGCACTGGGGAAAGGGGCCAAGGGGCTATAGGGCCATGTGAATCCATGTGGAAAAATGATCAGTGCTGGAGAAGGTTAAATTTTCTGTCCCTGAAGTCTTGCTGTTGTGGCTACAGCCCAAGAAAGTTAATGAAAGAAAGGGGCCCTGACAACTCCCGCTGCTTCCGCAGGAGCTCACCACCTCATTACTGGCCAGATTCTTACAACCCAAAGAATAGAATACTTCTGCCAAGAAAAAGAGTAGGAGTTGGAATGAGAGTCATCCAAGCAAAGCATTGCTGATACTGGGTGAGGATCAAAGTGATATGAAACAAAAGAGAACTGGACATGAAATAGCTGACCCAAGAATTATGACCATAGACTAGACAACTTTCCAAAGCTAGGCTGGAGAGGTGGAAAGGACAGTTAAAAGCCACAGTCCTCTCTGACATACAGGAACAAGGAAATGAAGTGACACCATCTGCTCACTTTCCCAGAAGAGAATGTTTCGACGCCTCATGGTTAGCAAGGCAAACATTTCCAGAAGCATTACTCTAATTACCAATGATTAGAAATGGTCCCTAGAAGTGAAAACCTAACTCACAGTAAGCCTGATTAACAAGCATTTTCTGCACATCCCACGGCATTTTGAGCTGACTTCAGAAGCACTGGCTAGAGACGGTTTCTGTGGTTTTCAAATGGGTCTCTTAAAGATAATAGGCTGCTAGACTTTTCCTCTATGGTTCTCTGAGCATACAAATCCATGATGTGTTTCTTCCTGAAACACAATAGATAACCCCAACATCCTTTTAGAACTGGCAAATAGATTTGTGTTGTTTCAGCTTCATATGCATGTATTCATGCCAAAGTGAGGCGGTACAAGTCAACAGTAAATCAACATTACCTTTAATATAAATTATTGTAATATATTTCAGAGAGTTACATTTCTTCATATATGTATGTATAAAAATTATACATAATATGTAATATAATATAATCCATAGTATATTGTATTCTGTTTAAGGACTAATTACCACCATGCCTAATTGAAAACTGAGAGAACTACAGCAATCTAAACTAGTATCCACTGGTAGCAGAAGTTATTCAAAAAGCTGTCCAGAAGTATCTATGAAATATGAAAACAAGCCTTTATATGACCCTGAGACTTAAATAATTATATGTGTAGTGACCTATGTAATTACAATAAGTGAATATGTAATTACAATTGCACATATACACAACAAAATTATTATACATTATCAAAATATACCTAAAGAACACTTTTTAACATCATCAATGAAACTGGGAAGACTATTCATAGATTAGACAAGCAAAATACACAATATTCTCATAATACAGTATTCTGCAATATTCTGGCAATTTGTAGCTCATAAATTATAGCTTAAAGTCTACAACTACTTTAATATGTATAATTTATTAGAATGAAGACATATATTTACATTCGTCTACAGTTGCTTTCATATTAGATGGCCAAAGTCAGAGTTGAATAAAAGAAATCATAGATTCTAAATATTAAATATTTAGCATATTTATCTTTTACAAACAACAAGTGCCCACCTTGGGACTCAGCAGGTAAAAGCTCTTTCAGTGAAAGATTGACCATCTGAATCCAATCCCAGAACCCACATAGAGGTAGAAGGGAGAAATTCCACCATGAGGTTGCTTGTGGATTTTCACATACATACCATGCCCATTCCCATACATCACAGGCACACCAATAGTTATGTAAAATAATAATAATAATTGCCAATCTTACTGTCTGGTGGGAGGACGATAGCTTCAATCAACAACCTGAGTACCTCAAAAGCAAAATGTCAAGTTAAAATGGAACTTGCTCTTTTGATTCCATTCACATGATGTTCAAAATCGGGCAGAATCAATATATGATAATGGACACTAGTAAATGGTCCTGTTTTGTTTTCTTCAGATGGCCTATATATTGGAGAAAGTATAACATTGAAATCACCTACTATTAGTGGGTTGATATTAACCTGTGACATTAAATAACCCCAAGTTTGGTGAATATATGTGTAAGAGTGCAGTGTCTTCTTGGTTAACAGTCCCCTTAATTAGATGTGTCCCTCTTTAGCTCTTCTCATTAATTTTTACTTGAAGCTTATATATATACATATATATATGTATATATATATACATTATATATATACACACACACATACATATGTGTGTATATGTGTGTGTATGTGTGCGTGTGCGTGTGTATTTGTTTATTTAAAATAGACTCTGCTCTCATACAATATGTACAGACCATGGTTTCCATCCCTCCATCCTCCCAGTTCCTTCCCACCTCCTCTCTCCTCCAGATCCACTCCCTCACCAGAACAGAATAGAACTTATTGGAAGTTTATTCTTTTGTGGAAAGCCGCTTGAGCCACGCCCCAAGACATCGCTGGCTTCCACCATCCCGAGAGCGAGTGGTCAAGTAAACAAAGCCCTTATTTGGCTAAGCTTGCTGCCCTTGATTGCTTCCCCATTTGGTGACCTATCTGCCACATGGCCCATTGGGATTGGCTAAGCTTGGGAGTGCTTAACGGCCAAGGGTGTTGCCCTTGGTGCTGAAAGACTGTTGAAGGTTCCTGAATAAACTGCTAAAAGAAGAGCTCATGGGTAGTGTCTTTCTTGCTGGTTGAGGCAGACGCTATAAGTGGAGGCCCGAACAGGGAACTCACTCCTCCTTCACTTGAGGAGACTCAGAACTTTTTGCAGTCAGGGCAGCTGGTTGGTAAGTTCCCAGGTAAGTTGGGGCAATAAGGACCTCAGAAGTAGAGGCTATAAGGACTCAAGAAGGAGCAATAAAGTTTCGTGGAGTAGCGAACCAAAAGTAAAACAAAAGTGAAGATGGGTGCCTCGCAATCGCACCCAATTTTTCTGGCTCTTCAAGAGCTACTTTTGTCAAAAATTTAAAGGTTAAGAAAAGTACCTTAGAGAGATTTCTGAGTGGATGTGATACCATAGCCCCCTGGTTTACAGTGTCAGGCAATCTTACTGTTGCCTGCTGGGATAAGCTAGGCAAAGATCTGGATTTTGCATGGGACCAAGGAACTTTGAAGGCAGGGGGAGGGGGTTAGACCGGTATGGAAGCTTGTTCGAAGCTGCCTAGAGGATCAGAAATGCTGTAAAGCAGTTGAAGAGGGTCAAACAGTCTTAGACCAGCTTAAGGAAGAGCGCTCAGTAAAATCAGGAAAGGGAGGCTTTGTGGAAAGTGAAAGAGAGATTAGCAAATGCCTTTTTTGAAAAGATGGGATGAAAATAAAGCAATTGTGCTGTGTATCCTTCCCACTTATTATCAACCAACAAGAATTTTATGGCAAGATGGGCCGCTTTTGTGGATTTATCCCAAAGTATCCCCGGCAAAATCTATAGAACATTATCCAACTGATGTTGCAAGCTTGACAAATGTTGGGATACAGCAGTGTCTACAGTTTTTTGGAGTTTCTCCAGCTGCAATTTTTATTCCATATTCAATACATCAAATAAAAGTATTGTGTGGTACCATTGATGATTGGGCCATCCTTCAGTGTGGGTTTGAAGGATTAATAGATAATCATTATCCCAAGCATCCTTTATTATCCTTCTTTAGAGAGCATCCTGTGATCTTTCCAAAGATTACGTCAGCTGCCCCTATAACTGGGGCCCCAAATGTGTTTACTGATGGTTCTAAAACGGGCTGTGGGGCCTATTTCGTAGAGAAACAAGAGCCCGTGTTATGTCAATTCCCGCCAAGTAGTTGAACTAAAAATAGTATGAAGTTTTTAAAAATAGCCAATTTGCTTTTAATATGATATCTGATTCGGCTTATGTTGTTAACACTGTTTAAATTCTTGAAACCGCTGGCCCCATTAAAATTAATAGTACTGTTTGTGCATTATTGAAGGATTTGCAAAGTTTAATTTGGCAACAAAGAAAGTCATTTTATATTCAGCATATTCGTGCACATAGAGGATTACCCGGACCATTAAGTAAAGGAAATGATGTTGTAGATCAATGGACTAGAATGGAATGTATGAGTTCTTCATTGGAACAGGCTAGACAATTTCATCAGACTTTTCATGTGAATGCTAAGACTTTGCAGATGAAGTTCCACCTGTCACGAGCTGATGCCCTACAGGTGGTCTTAGATTGTCCTCAATGTATAATCCATCATCATCCCCCTGGCATGGGTATCAATCCACGGGGCTTGTCTCCCCTTAAGATCTGGCAGATGGATGTGACACATGTTTCTGAATTTGGAACTTTAAAATATGTTCACATATCTGTAGATACGTGTTCTGGGATCATTCATGCCACCCCTTTAAGTGGAGAAAAGGCACGCAATGTCATCTCGCATTGCCTAGAGGCATGGGCTGCTTGGGGCAAACCCCAGCAGCTAAAAATAGATAATGGACTTGCCTATACAGCTCAGACTTTTATGTCCTTTTATAAACAGATGGAAGTTCATGTCTCCCATGGCTTGCCATATAATCCTCAAGGGCAAGGAATTGTGGAGCGTGCTCATCACACCTTGAAGGAGCTTTTACAAAAACAAAAAGGGGGAATTGGCCAAGGCTGTTCCCCAAAAGAAAGAATAGCCCTTGCCCTTTTTACCTTAAATTTTTAAAATTTGGATGTGGATGGCCTTTCTGCTGCGGATCGTCATCAGTGCAGCAGAGGTTCCTTGAAGTAATTTGTGAAGTAGAAGGATGTGATCACGGGCATATGGCATGGTCCTGATCCAGTGTTGGCGTGGGCGAGAGGATCTGTTTGTGTTTTTCCCCAGGATCATTTGGAGCCTCTGTGGGTTCCCGAATGACTGAAGCAGAAGTGTGCCATGCAAAATGAAAAGATCGTGCCTGAAGGTTCTGTGCGTCCTCCTGCTCCTGTTCTTGATGGAGAGCCAAGTGGAACCGAGGAAATTGGTCAGCAAATTTTGAGGATCTGATGGATCAACTGAGATTGTCCATGGCTACAGTCAATTCTACACGGGTGGATGTTGGGTTAGCCTCTGGCTTGTCATCTTGGATCTTCACAGCCATGATTCATCTGAAAGAATGGGCGGACATGGGGGCTATGGTTGGTCTCCTGTTGCTGGTCTGCCTTGTAGGCCTGTGGTGTATTTGCAGGATCAGGTTCACTCAAAGGCGGGATGCAGCCATGACTGTGCAGGCATTTACGGCCATTGAGGCAGGACAGTTTTCCCAGGCATGGCTGGCAGTCATGCAAAAATGATCATCACGTTCAGGCTGCAAGGCGAAGCACTGCACTCCGGGTCAGCTTCTAGAGGCCCCAAGAAGAGCACTTCTGATTGCATGCGGGTTGATACCCCAGGCCCCGCCTCTGAGAAAAAGGTATTAGACGGGTCTGCTACTCTTTGGGTGAATGACACCTAAGTGAGGATCAGTACAATGTCCCTGTTTCCAGCATCAGAGATCAGACCTTTACTCTTGCCTGTTTCGTTTAAAAACTCAAAGGGGGAACTATGGAAAGATGCTTGGGCTAAGCTGGGGAGTGCTTAACAACTGAGGGCGTTGCCCTTGGTGCTGAAGTTTAACGGGCCAAGGGCCTTGCCCTTGGTGCTAAAAGACTTTTGAAGGTTCCTGAAACAACTGCTAAAAGAAGAGCTCGTGGGTCGAGTCTTTCTTGCTGGTCAAGGCAGACGCGATATTCTTTGTGTTATTAGGACAGTAAAACCTTCTAGCTTTCTGTTCTTATTTGATTGAAGTACACATCCATTTACTCTAAGGCTGTATTTAGCTTTAAACTAAATTTTTTGTAGATACATGGATACTGTTTCTTGATTGATTTAGTTAGCTCGTGGTTTTTGACTGAAGAATTGAAGAATATTTAAGATTATTTTTAAAATGTGTGTTGCACAGCTAGAGAAACAATCATTTATTTTTTATGAAAAGAAGACTTTCAGAATGGGAAAGAATTTTTGTCAGCTATACACCTGACAGAGGGTTAATATCCAGAATATATAAAAGACTCAAGAAACAGAATCAAAAATGAAATGAATTTCTTTCAAAAGGGTCCTTGAACCTGAACAGAAATTTCTCAAAAGAAAAAATAAAGATGATCATGTGATTTTTTCTTTGAGTTTGTTTATATAGTGTATTATGTTAATGGATTTTCATATATTGAACCATTCCTACATCCCTAGGATGAAGCCTAGTTGATTGTGGTGAAGGATGGTTTTCATGTGTTCTTGGATTTGGTTTGCTAGGATTTTATTGAGTATTTTGCTTCGATATTCATAAGGAAAATTGGTCCAATGTTATCTTCCTTTGTTGGGTCTTTGTTTGGTTTAGGTATCAGAATAACTTTGGCTTCATATGAATGAATCAGGTAATGTTTCATCTGTTTCTACTGTATGGAATAGTTTAAGGAGTGTTGGTATTGGTTCTTCATTGAAGGTCTGGTAGAATTCTGCACTAAATCCATCTGGACCTAGGCATTTTTTGGTTGGGAGGATTTAATGACGTCTATTTCCTTAGGGGATATGGGACTGTTTAGATAGTTTACCTGCTCTTGGTTTAACTTATGTATGTTAACTTGTATCTGTTTCAAAAGTCATCCATTTCATCTAGATTTTCCAGTCTTGTTGAGTAAAGGATTTGGTAGTAAGATCTGGCGATTTATAAAATTTCTTCAGCCTCTGTTGTTATGTCTCCATTATTATTTCTAATTTGTTAATTTGGATACCGTCTCTGTGTCCTTTAGTTTGGCTAAGGGTTTATCTATCTTGTTTACTTTCTCAAAGAACCAGATTTTGCTTTTGTTGATTTTTTTTTTTTTTGGATTTTTCGAGACAGGGTTTCTCTGTATAGCCCTGGCTGTCCTGGAACTCACTCTGTAGACCAGGCTGGCCTCGAACTCAGAAATCCACCTGCCTCTGCCTCCCAAGTGCTGGGATTAGTGTGTGCCACCACCGCCCGGCGCTTTTGTTGATTCTTTGTATCATTATCTTTGTTTCTAACTGGTTGATTTCAGCCATGAGTTTGATTATTTCCTCCTTGTTTATTGATCTTGGGTGTGTTTGCTTCTTTTTGTTCTAGGGTTTTCAGTTATGCTGTTAAGTTGCTAGTATGGGATCCCTCCAGTTTCTTTATGAGGGCACTTAGTGCTATGAATTTTCCTGTAAGCACTGCTTTCATTGTGTCCCATAAATTTAAATATGCTGTGTCTTCATTTCCATTGAATTCTAGAAAGTTTTTAATTCCTTTTTTTTTGTCTTCCCTGACCAAGTTATCATTGAGTAAAGAGTTGTTCAGTTTCCATGAGTACATGAACTTTCTGTTGTTTTTGTCATTTTTGAAGTCTACCCTTAATCTGTGGAGATCTGATAGGAAGCAATACTTTAATCTGTTGAGGCTTGTTTTGTGCTCATTTATATGGTCAGTTTTAGAGAAGGTACCCTGGAGTGATGCTTGCATAAAGGATGTTCCCATTTAGGCCTGCTTCCCCAGTGTTTCCCTCCTGTTTTCTAGGGATGATGGCATGTTGTCTGCACTCATGGTGTCCTCAGTTTTGCTTGGTAATAGTAATTTGTAGTTATTAATGCAACATAGAGTAAAGAGCTGCAGAACATCTTAAAACTTGAAATCAAGTACACCAAGATATCTAGTCCAGATAACAGTCTATATTGGTAGATGTATTAAAGGAACTTTTGTATTTTTAATATCCTAGAACAGACAGAATCATGGATCATGTAAGAAAAGGAGCTTCAAGGATTATAAATTCATTCATTATGTACTCATTTTCCTGAACTTAGACTAAGATGAAGTAATGTATATAACAGACTCTATGCAACATAAGGAAAATGTGTGATTAAAAATCTTTAGAACTCAGATTGTTTTCAAATTGAAATATAAATTAATTGGGCCTATAGAGCACACTGTTAATCATTCCTATTGTGACCTATGTCCCGTTAGAGAATATTTTAAGTAACATCCCACAAGGGGTCATATTGAGGATGCACTATTGATAGGATCTCTAGGCTTCTTTCTGTTCTTCAAAATATCATGAAGATAAGCAGATTTTATTACATAATGTTTATTTTTGTTTTCATTGTCTTTTACCTCTAGTCATGAAAAGATGAACCAAGGCTTAGATATAATGACTGTGTTCAAAAATGCATTCTAGAAAAATCAAGGTATTGTGCAAGTTAAGTTTGAAAATATCTGCTATTTCCTCTCAAAAGGCCTTGAAAAGAGTAAAATTTTAATAAGACTAAAACTAAAAGATGTTTAGCATAGCATTAAGATATATACAAGAAGTGTAGTTCCCTTTAAAGGGAAAATGAATTGGCTACAATACACCAGACATATGAACATAAGGCAGGTTACTCTCCAGGCTGTGAGAAAGTCCTGAGGGAAAGCCCCCTTTTTCCATGTCCCATATATCAGGAGAATCTTTTGCCTACCTCTGCACTCAGCAGGGACCTCACTTGCTCATCTCCCTGCTAGGCTCCACCATTTCTCAGGAAAGCACAAGAAGACATTGTAAAGGACAGTCATTTATTAGCTGTCCCAGATTCTTAGTTATTGATGTTTTATTTTATACGTGCATAATTTTAACATTACGTGGTTCCAAATTTTTAAAATGTCAGTTACAAAGTAAACTTTACCAGCGATCATTCAAATAGTAGTCATAAGCACAGTTTCTTGTTTACGATTTTTGATCCAGTCTTGACATCTTAATAACCTTGGGTTTTATTTCTATTCACTTTCCCAGGGTGGGAATGGAGTAATTAGAACATAGGTGACTTTATCATGGGCTTCAAAACTGACATAAGGGGACAGAATGTGAGTGAATGGAAAAGTAAATATCTGATGATGACAGAAACTATGGTGATGATGAAACAGGAGACTGTGTTCAACACACAGAGTACTTGGGAAAGAATGAGAGGGAAGCCTGGCTTTATCTACAGCTTTCAAATACCATATGTGAAGTACAGGAGTGAGCTGGTTTGTGATGGGGGAGATCATCATGGAATGAATTAGCTGCAGTAGTTCCTTTCTAAGATCAAGCAAAGAGAAGATATGAAGAATCCGAGTCTTTTCTATGCCGAGTCTGGCATGTGGATATATGGCAAGGCAGCTAGTGTGGAAAATACTACTGTGGAAATACTAGTGTGGAAAAAAAGAACATGGTGAGAGATGGAACTGGAGAGGAAGGTGTAACAAAGACACTAGGAAAAGATCTTTTTTTTTTTTTTTAGATATTTTCTTTATTTACATGTAAATTTCTCCTTTTCCAGTTTCCCCTCCAGAAAACAAACAAACAAACAAATGAAAACAAGAACAAACCCCTGTTGCCTCCCCCCTTCCCATGCCTGTCACCCCACCCTCTCCCACTTATTAGTTCTGGCATTCCCCTACACTGGGGCACAGAACCTTCACAGGGCCGAGATCCTCTCCTCCTATTGATGATCGAATTTGCAATCCTCTACTATACACATGCTGCCAGAACAACCTGTGACTGAGCTGTTCACCAATTCTATTTCCTGGTATGGATAATGACATTCATCTTTCTGACTGCATGTGCAGAATGGCTTATAAAGAAAACCATCATGGAAAGGGGAGATTATTTGAAAGTGGTTGAGCTCTAATGACCATGGTTGGAGACTTGTGTATCAGATAACAGTTTAAATTAATGGAGTTTCTTTTTAAGAATTCCATTACATACCAGAAATTTTACAGCTATTTTTTGTCAAGGGTTAAAAATAAGGAATTATTAAGAAAATTAAAATACATTGAATACATTTTAGTTGGCTCATTTAAGTGGTTCGCAAAATATTTATCATTTCCTGTAACAATATCAAATATCAGAATATTAATTTACATTAGTTTTTTGCAGAAATATAACTGGACTTTAGGTCTTAATTATATTTTGAAAAACACAGTTTTTTCTTAGCAACAACAGCAAGAAAAGAAAATAAGCAAAGATAAACATTCGGTTCAAATCTAGAAACAAGTATCATATAAGTCATAATTTCTGCTTACATATCTTTGAACACTTAAATGTTCTATTTTAAACTTTAAAATATAAAATACAATATTTTAGAGGTACTAATATTTAAAACATTTGCCTTTTCATTTGTATTAATTTTACCAAACACAGCATTTTATCAAATTTGACTTAACATAAAAATTTAAGGAATCTCTGTGGACTGGAGAAATGGCTTACTAAATAAAAGACTTAACTTCTACTCCAGAGGACCTGGGTTCAATTCCCAGCACTTACATAGTAGCTCACAATCATCTGTAACTCCAGCTCCAAGATGTTGACTGTACTCTCCTGCCATCCATGGATATTAGACACACATGTGGTACCTAAACAACATGCATCAAAGTACCAATACACAAAAATAAATTTAAAAAAAATGAAAGAAATTTTTAAAAAATCTATAGCAAATATTTTAGGCCTTGAATGGTACAGAACAGTCTTACCATTCCAAGGCTAAATTTATTCATCTCAGCTCTTACTCTGTCTTTTGCCAGCTGAATAAAGGAATGAGGTTTTTAGCAGTGTTTTCTGCAACCATATTCTTACACCCTCAAGGAGCCAATTATGACACAAAATGGAAGCATACCAAAGCACCACAGTGATGAAAATTTGGTAAAATAAAACTAGACTATTTTTGGAAGAGCTGGGATAAAGAAATGAAAGGTTCTTTTGCCCTGATTTACAAAAAAAGAAAAAGAAAAAAAGGGGGGGCATGCAAGATGAAGAAAATGCCTCCTGGTGACTGCAAATGAAAATCAACAGAACAAATCATTTGTACCTAAAAGACAAAGGTAAGTACTGACTCTCAGACAACCACAACCTCAACCATAAAGAACTTAATCTCTGTTGTTTGTATCAGATTGTTATCACCTGTCTGTTTTATGCTCTTCATACATTTTGATGTTGAAGTAAGAGAAATTAAGAAAACATTTAGCTATAGGCAAAGCACTAGAAAATTTGGAAAGTTTCAGTTAAAAAGAGAAATGGCAACTGAAGATATTTCCAGACTGGATGATGTCTTGGAAGCTTCTCTTAGGGGAGGTTTTCCTCAGATGAAGCTCAGTCCCCATTGGTGCTCTAACATCAGTGGGGGTAAAGCTTACTGGATTTCTCTGAAGAAACACAGCTGGGACTTGTTCCTAGCAAAATGCAGTATGCTCTCTAATAGGTGGGGGTCCCTCCAAAGGGGATTATTTCCTGCCAAAAAGCTCATTTGTATGAGCTTCACCCCCTCCCATGCTCCCCAGCAACTCTCTCCTTGGCTTGGCACCATACAGCAACATCACATGACTTTTTGGACTGACTGACTGAGTTTACTGAACATACAGCCTTGGCAGTGGCAATTATCCTGGCAGTGGCAGAAGCCAGGGAACATATACCAGTAAATGGATCTCAATTTGATCACTACACACAGTTTGCTTGATTTATCCCATAGTATACCAAGCTTGATGTAGCAGCCAGATTCTGATCTCAGATGCTATACTCAACAGAAGGGCTAACATTGAACTTTGGTTATATTGCCAACATGTAATCTTCTAGGGGATTCTTTTCCTGTTGTGGTATTTTCTGTTACTGTTGTTCCCTTTTAGGGTTTGCTGGTAAGTTTGAACAAAATTGTAAGTGCTTACTTATCAGCAACTGTAGAACAATAAAGACGTTTCTGTTGGAATCACAAACTCTAACTTAATTTTTAAAAGAAAATTTTGAAAAATCATTATTCTGAAAGAGTCTAGAATGAATATTTTGTGTCCCTATTCATCTTATTTTTAAAATGACATCTCATCTTCTTTCTTTATTTGAGTTAATAGTCTGCCTAATAATTTTCTGAGAACATAGTACATATTCTAGAGCTGTAATCTTTGGTACTATTCTATCTCCTCACATGCTCACTTGTTAACTTTTTATCCCATCCCTAGAGTATACTATATTTGTCATCATGGATATGTAGATATGTACTCTAAAAAATTCAAAATGTATTGTTATGAATATTTCTTAATTTGTAGAAAATTGAAAGTATAGCGAGTAGTAACTATCGTCAGTGATGACAATGTCATAAAAGATGACAAATGAATGCCACAGTCTTGTGACTACTCAAAAATAGCATGGTCAAGGAAGCAAAAGAGACAATCTCTAAACAACAGAGCAAACTTGCTAAGGATGAACTAGAAATGAGGAAGGTGAAGATAATACATGACTGGAGAAGGTCATGACATTGCATCCTAACCAGAGAGAGTAAGAGAGGTATAAACAGATAATTATAATAGGGTAATCTGTTTTGTAATTTAATACCTATAAAATGAGTTTTAGTTTGTTTTGAGAAAGGTTTACCAAAGTTTTATACATTCTATTTCTACTTGATGAAATATTTCTAAGGGTTAACCTTACTAAGTACCTATTACATGTATCAACTATCTATAGTGTTAATCTTAATATCTATCTATCTATCTATCTATCTATCTATCTATCTATATATATATATATGTATATAATTACCCTTTTTAAGTTTCCATTAACCTCCTTGATGTTCCGGTTGTAACTACTTAAACACAGGTTAAAGCAAAAAATGATCATATTTACACATAGCATACAGTTGTGCATTTTTTGAATTTGCCTATTTATGTAAAACTATAGTTAGGGATTATTAAATAATGCGCAATTCTATATGTTTCTATTAAGGCATTTTATAAAACTGACTAAAGACAGTAGTTAGATAACTTTAAGGCCACATTAGATATCATGGGTGTGCCTTACTCAAATTGTTGAAAGATTTTAACATCAGTCCCAAGTTTATGTGAGGAGAAAGGAGTCACATCTATGACCAACAATTTTGGGATCTGGCAATGAGAAGACACCAGAGGAGTTTTTAGAAACATAATTCTTTTGAAAATACCCATATTTCCTTGAACATATTTCTAGTAAAAATATGTATGACAGTAACTCTGTTGTTAATGATTCATAGGAAATGAGAAGTATGGAAAAGAGCACCTAGCTCATTTTAGGGAATAATTAAAATTTCATGAACAGACTCTAAGTACATATATGCATATTAGGGTGTCCCTGGTGAGGCTCAGGAGGAAATGAGGAGCACACTCTTAGATACTGGAGGAAAAGAAAAAAATCTTAGTGGAATTGTGTCCTAAAGTTAAGTGTAAAATAGACTGGAAGTCATGATATTCAACTACTGAGATCTATAAGCACAGTGAAGCCTCGACCTTGCTTATTCTCATTGTTTGTAGAAGATCCTATGAGAGGATATAAAAAGAACACAGTCTTAAAATTAGTGTCAGCCTCGAATGGGAAAAAATCAAGACATTTATTTCCTATATGAGTGCTTATCAAAGGTGACCTGGACAAAAAATTTGTAGTAGTCAATTGAACCAGGTAGCCTCTATGGATACCAATTTAGCCTTCCTCTTATTCAGTCATGACTACAAAGATAGAACTTAGATATGTGCTCAACAACAAAAATTTAGATTTATCAAAGCTTGTCTCCTGTAGTCAATTTTAATTACTGAGTCAGCCAGCATAAGAGACAAAATTGGAATATTCAATATGGGTACTTGAGTGATCAACCAGCAAGCCAATTTTATTGAACCCCTTCTAAGAGAGGGTCAATAGATAAAAGAGGCAGAGCTTTGTACTTGCTCGGACAGATATTTCTCTGGGTATCTGCCACATTCTTCTACCGAACTTCCATCCATTAACATAGAGACCATCATACCACTACTTTCTTATTTGTGTATAACTGATTTGCATCAAATAACTTCACAGCAAATAGAATCTAATTGTGGGACCAGATCAGGGCTGAGTTCTTCTTTACCCAACATGCTCTAGCAGGTGGTTTGATAGATAATGTTAGGGTAGCCTTGGTGCACTGGCTTACAGTAAAATTTCTATGCCCTTTTTTGCCTTATAAAATGTGACAACAGTTGACCTTTTCTCGGAATATCTACATTTCAAGATATCAATGAAATAAGAATTTATTAAAGACTTGGCACTTCATCTAGAGAAAATGTTATTTTTAAGCTATAGCTGGCATAGTCTTATCATATTAGGCAAAACACATGACTTCTCTTTTGCTTTTGTTTGTATATGTATGTGTGTGTGTGTGTGTGTGTGTGTGTGTGTGTGTGTGTGTGTGTGTGTGGATGTTGTTCATTTTGAAGGCAGAGGTCAATCTTTAATGGTGTTTCTCAGTAGCTGAAGCTGTCTGCTTTCTTTTGTTTGTTTGTTCCAGGGTCTCTCATTAGCCTAAAGCTTGACTTAGGTGTCCACCTGTCTCTACTTTCCCAATGTTGGTTTCACAAGTGTGTGCCAGCACTTCTAGGAATTTTTATGTGGCTTTTGTGGATCAAACGGGTTTTCATGCTTGTGGAACAATCGCTTTACCAGGGCAACTCTTTCCACAGCCTCAAATTTGTATCATTTTTATTTGCAGATTAAGTAAGATTTAAGAAGATGCATGCCAAGATATGGATGTAGAGTTGAAAAGAAATGGAATATCATTGTGGCTTTGATGTGATTATTTGACTGATTTATTGTCCCTCTTCTGTCAGTATATGATGGACTAAAAACCATGTATAAAGCATTAACTAAGAGGAAATGAGAACAGTTAGAGATAAATAGCATATATAAAATTATTTATGTCTGCACAAATGCCTCTATATTGTCCAATTATTTTTTATTCAATGTCAAGCTCATATTCCATATTGAGTCTTTCATACTTCCTCACGTTGATTAGCATTGGAACCCCAAGGGATAAAATGGTTTCAAACTCTAAATCTACTATAAATTTTTTGACCTCAGTGGTGTATTGTTTTCCTTATCTTAAAAATGATAATATGATAAACACTATCTCTACCATGAACATATTTTGATCAGTTGATATATGAGTTGATGTATGAGCTAGTTAATTTAATTTATTTAGGATTAAATTCATAACTTATTATTTCATTTATTATGTTCTACCAGATATAAAAGGAGTGCAGAATAGATGTTCGCATATGTGAGTCTTTCTTGATACTGTAAAAGATTGTGTTTTACAGTTAGTAATGGGCATGAAACACTGAGCAATGAAGGAAGAGTATATGCAGTCCTAATGCCTGCACAGCTAACCTGAAGAAAGAGGAGAGAAAACCATGACATTTATCTTGATTATAAGTAGAGTAAAGTTGGTGACACTCACCTACTTAGCAAGGGGAAGTATATGTGAATATTTCATTGTCTAATGAGATGACACTTCAAAAAGCTCCCAAACAAACTAATGTCCAGAAATAGAGGCTGATGTCAAATTTGAAGTTGCATCTTCAATGATAGTTGAGTTGATAACATGCAAATTGCATCCCATGGTCTCTCTGCACAGTGGGACTATAAGAAGACTGTCAACATGAACCCTGCATAAGTGTTCAAATGGGAGAAGAGTAAATACTTCTTCCTTAAGCGGCTGGATCAAGGCATGACAAGCTGATAGCTAGAAGTGTCTAGTTGCACAGCTTCAGACTCTCCATATAGGAAGAAGCAGGACCTATGAGGCACAACATAGCATTCAACCAGTCCAAAGAATGTTTGATGAAAAGAGAAACAAGTGTTCAGAGAACCCAGCCTAAAACCTCTCAATGGTTTCAGTGAGTTTTTGAGATCAATCAAGAGTTAAATGTCTTTAAACTGCTAAACTCTGTGACAGAACCTTCCTCTAGATGCATTGCCATTAGAATGCTTTATGAGTGGGTGGGGCAACCGTAGCTTGTCCTAGCTTTTGAAGGCTCTGTATGTTTTTGGAGTGAGAGTTGCTTCAGTGAACCACAAAATGAAGCTTAGGAATTAACTGTTTATAGGGCTGAAAACTAAAAAAAAATTTTGTTTGGCTACATAACATATTTCCTTTCCACAGGAGGTAGTTATGACAAATTAGAAGTCTGAAAATTTTCTGATGGTGTAAAGGCACAGCTGTCACTGGGGAGGCGCTGATCAGATTTCATAACCGCGTGGTCCCGTGGCGTCGCAGAGAGCTCCATATGCTCCCCCAAATGCTCCAACTAAAGCCACACACACAAAAAAATTCCACCCTAAGTTTCACTTGTAAAAAATAATACTCTTCTTAGATGGATTTATCATTTTGAGTCTACAAAGAGAGAAAGTCTTGTTAACTGGTTACGTTTTTTAAAATTAATCTGTTTAAGAACATTTTTCTACAGCTTGTTATGGCAGCTTTGTGATAAAGAGCGAATGGTATATTTGGCAACACCCCAGAGTTTACTCCATTTCTATCCGAAGGTGGACTTTTAAATAGATATACAGTGAATAAGTAAGATCTTCGGGAACAGCTATTTCTTAATAGGAACAATTGTATGAAATGCTGTTCTGTCATCCCACAAAAATCCTGTTTGCTAAACTGTTAAGCGCTGTGTGCAGAAATACTCTGCATTCATCTCAAAAATGTCCATCTGGGCCTTACCTGGTCCTAAATGAAGAATGGATTGATTCTTGAGTGGTTAGGTCCTTAGATGCATATATTTCTCATAAACAATTAGCTTAGAAGCTTATGTGACCACTAAAGATAACAACTGTTTCAAATAAACTGGCAGCCCTTTTTCTTAAAGCTAAAGGGGAAGATTCAGTAATCTTTTATTTATTGTATTTATATTTTGAAACAAGAAAAGTTTTATGCATTATAATGTCATTTTGCATCTCATTATGTTAAACATAGCACAGAATTGTCCCATGAAATTTTTAAATTTTGGAAATTTAAGCAATAATCCAAATATTTATGAAAAATTGTTTCATACATAACAAAGCACCTAGATTTCTTATGTTTATAATACTCATCAGTTTAACTTGATTAGTTATTTTTATTAAAATACAAATAAGCATATTTTTACTTTTGTTGTTGAAAATACAAAACTAAAATACTAATGCTTTAGGTTCCTCAAATATTTAATATTTTAATTAGAGTTTTTTTTAATTAATTCTGAATCATGTATAGCCTGCATTAGCTACTTTGTTCCTTGTGTCATTAAATGAATACAACATATAAAGATGTTATGTTTTATTAATTACATTTATGTTTTAATTTTCTGAAAGAAGAAAAATTTTGGTTTTCTAGTATGACGCAAAGATTTTGGAAATATCTGTTTTGTTGTGCATAGGAAATGCAGTGTGAAGAAAATGATTTCTTAAATCCTGTGATGAATTACAGGACACCTTTAACTTTACATTTCACCTTGCAATACACACAAAATGTTTAATTACTGGAGGATTAATGGAGGTGGTTTGTAATTAAGCTGAAGTATGAACTGATGTCATCGTCCCAGTGTGATGACATACATTTTCTGCCAAAGCACCTGTTGTTTTGGAAGGAAGCAGCTGATATCATTATCTGCGCAGCTAGATAGCCCATTTCCTGCTGCTTAAAAAATTATCCTAAGGGCTACCTAAGTTGGATTAATTCAGCATTTATGCTTCCATAACCAGGAAAGAATAGAATTGAGAAAAAACAACACCATCACAATCAAAGAAAGAAAAAGTGAAAGGCATGCTGGTAGCAATGCAGAGTGAGGGAACAGTGAACCCCACCTTCTGTGCCTGAACAACTCTGGATGGCTTCCGTGATTCTCTAAAGAGGATCACTGGTTGCAAAGCAGGACAACAATGGAGGCTCCTGTTTTATTTTATTAACATGAATGAGTAAGTGGAATGTTACAGTATGATGTGGGAACAATATAGGCTGTTTTACACTTTAATTCAGGATAGAGTACTATATCCATAAATACTAATAAAAGTCCTTTCATCTAAGTATTCATGTACACAGAATATACAAACTACTGCCCAAAGATAAGTGCAAACATTTTATTTTTCTCACATAGAAAGTCATGCGTCTGCCCCTCCCTCATTCTCTATGGTTTTGGTTTACAGTTGGCTATTGTATCTTTTGCTATATGGTGTTCAGCAATTAAGGTGATGATCATTCTCTATGAGGTATAGGCATGTATTCGATGTGAATATGTCAATCATTTACTTCATCTATCACTTTTGAAACCATTTGAAACTTAGGAAGAAAGTCCCCAAAGCTAAGAGCACAAGACTGTTCTTTGCTGTCCTACATGACAAAAGCAATGCTCCACTGTGAGCAGACACAGTTCCCATATATGCTCGCCAGGTACACTGTGTTTGTTGCAGCTGTCTGCAAGGTGCTCCCTGAAATATGTTTCTCTAAACCCAGTTCTTCTTTCCCATTGTAATTTACTGTCTGAATGAATATTGGCAATCTGTCCAAATTTAGTCTCTATTTCCCCACACAATGTTCACCAACCTTTGTTTTTCTCTCTTCTCTCAAAGAATAATGCTATTGTTTGTAGAGTTGTATTTCCTTCCTACAAAAGATTCATGACATGGTGTTGTTTTGCTAAGACAGCACGAACATGGGGAATTTGGTATCTATGGAGGTAAAATAACGTTGCTGTTGTCACATGACTAGCAAATGATGCAACAGAGAGCTAACCTCCATCTACCATATTTATGTCCAGTATCTTAGTCACCATGTGCTTTCTTTTTAGCTAACTTTCTTGTGTTCTTTCTGTTTCCCTTTCTGACATCTAACCTTTCCAAGGGCCAGACTTCCTTCCAGAATATTCACTGCTTTCAGTTTTCAGTACTGTTCTCTCCTCCAACGTTCTTACTCCACAAAAGACCCTGACTGCAGTCACTTAGTATATTTTAGGCCCATGACCTATGCTGTAACTCATCTCAATCATAATTTGAGCTTTATCATCATAGTTAGCACATGGTGTATAGAGGTATGAAATATCCCTTGGTAATAAAATATTCTTCAGAAATAAATGTTTTGTTCCCATACATTATTGACCTTATTCTTCTCTTCTCATGGCCTGTTGTCCCTCCGTCTTTCAGAATTATTTATAATTAGTCAAATTCTTAGATCATTGCCCTCTCAACTGAGCATGATCTTTGTGGTTATCAAAGATGTATATTCTGTTCTTGATACCCCAGTATCCCTTTTTTTCATGATTTGTCTCATGATAAGTTTGAACTTATTTTCTTATTTTGGATACTTCTGTTGGGACAGAAAATATCTGAAACTGATGATATCTGAGTCATTTGTTTAAAGGTTCAATGACTCACTCATATTTTAACAGTACCTGTGTTTATTGTTCCAGTATGCAGGCCACTTCTGATCTAAAGGGGACAAGAGAAATAATAATAAGAGCATATTAAACAAATGGATGAAACTGTCAATAAAAATATAAATAAATATGTATTCAAGAAATAATTTATGTTTAAGGGACATGACAATCAGGTGAGATTCAAATACACAGGAAAAAGTAGAAAATGTTAAAAATGTTTAAAAATATGAATATAGGTCTAAGGTAGGACCAGCCAGGAGCACAGAACACAGATGCAGCAGAACAGCTGGGATAGGGTCCTTCCTGCCTCTATCTATACCCAGGAGGTGGGGCTTTTCCACAGCCCTCTATGCACCATTCCTGCCAGCAGAGAGCAGGTCTCCAGGGAGTGCTCTGACTCTGGGACTCAGGCTAGATCACCATTTTCTCTCCAGTGACTGCCTAAGGCAGGACCAGGCAGGAGGCACAGGCCTTAGAAGCAACAGAGCAGCTGGGACAGGATCCTACCTGCATGCATCTGCACCCAAGGAAGTACTGGTAATCTGCAGCCCTCTGTGCACAGGTCTCCCCAGGAGAGTCCTGATCTCCCAGGAGTGCTGGCACAGGCTTACAGACCCACATGAGGAATAAGCTGCAGCCAGAGACATCAAAAACATATAACACCAGAGATTACCAGATGGCAAAAGGCAAATGTAAGAATCTTACCAATAGAAACCAAGACTACTTGGCATCGTCAGAACCCAATACTCCCACTACAGCAAGTTCTGGATATCCTAACACACTGGAAAAGCAAGATTCAGATATAAAATCATATCTCATGATGCTGATAGAGGATTTTAAGAAGGACATACAAAATAACATAGGTAAAAAGTTAGAAGCCCTTAAAGAGGAAAAACAAAAATCCCTTAAAGAATTACAGGGAAATACAACGAAACAGGTGAAGGAATTGAACAACCCCCTCCAGGATCTAAAAATGGAAGTAGAAACAATTAAGAAATCACAAAGGGAGACAACTCTGGAGACAGAAAAATTACGAAAGAGATCAGGAGCCATAGATGCAAGCATCACCACAGAATACAAGAGATAGAAGAAAGAATCTCCATGGCAGAAGAAAAACCTTGTCATACAGTCAAAGAAAATGCAAAGTGCAAAAAGATCCTAACCCAAAACATCCAGGAAGTCCAGGACACATGAGAAGAACAAACCTAAAGATAATATGTATAGAAGAGAGTAAAGATTTCCAACTTAAAGAGCCAGTAAACATCTTCAACAAAATTATAGAAGAAAGCTTCCCTAACCTAAAGAAAGAGATGCCCATAAACATGCAAGAAGCCTACAGAACTCCAAAGAGTTTGGACCAGAAAAGAAACTCCTTCTGTCATATAATAATCAAAACATCAAATACACACACAAAAAACCCCAGAGAATATTAAAAGCAGTGAGAGAAAAAGGTCAAGTAACATATAAAGGCAAACCTATCAGAATTACACCAGACTTCTTGCCAGAGACTATGAAAGTCAAAAGATCCTGGGCTGATGTAATACAGACCCTAAGAGAACACAAATGCCTGCTCAGGCTAGTATACCCAGCAAAAGTCTCAATTACCATAGATGGAAAAACCAAGGTATTTCATGACAAAACCAAATTTACACAATATCTTTCAACAAATCCAGACCTTCAAAGGATAATAAATGGAAAACTTTGATACAAGGAGGGAAACGACACCCTAGAAAAAGCAAGAAAGTAATCTTTCAACAGAACTAAAAGAAGATAGCTACATGAACAGAATTCCAACTCTAACAACAAAAATAACAGGAAGCAACAATTACTTTTCCTTATTATCTATTAATGTAATGGACTCAATTCCCCAATAATATGACATAGACTAACAGACTGGTTATATAAACAGGAACCAACATTTGGCTGCATGCAGGAAACCCACCTCAGTGACAAAGACAGATACTACCTCAGGAAAACAATTTTCCAAACAAATGATCCCAAGGAAACAAGCTGGAGTGGCCATTCTAATATCAAATAAAATCAACTTTCAACATAAAGTGATCAAAAAAGATAAGGAGGGGCATTTTATATTCATCAAAGGTAAAATCTACCAGGATGAACTCTCAATTCTGAACATCTATGCTTCAAATGCAAGGGCATCTAAATTCATAACAGAAACTTTACTAAAGCTCAAAGCACACATTGCACCACACATAATAATACTGGGAGACATCAGTTCCCCACTCTGCAATGGATAGATCATGGAAACAAAAACTAAACAGAGGCACAGTGAAACTAATAGAAGTTATGAACCAAATGAGTTTAATATATATCTATAGAATATTTTATCCTAAAACAAAAGAATATACCTTCTTAGAACCTCATGGTACCTTCTCCAAAATTGACCATATAATCCATCACAAAATAGGCCTCAACAGATACAAGGAAGTTGAAATAATTCCATACATCCTATCAGATCACCACAGAATAAGGCTGGTCCTCAATAACAACATAAACAATAGAAAGCCCACATGCATTTGGAAGTTGAACAATGCTCTACTCAATGATAACTTTGTCAAAGAAGAAATAAAGAAAGAAACTAAAGACTTTTTAGATTTTAATGAAAATGAAGCTACAACATACCCAATTTTATGGGACACAATGAAAGCAGTCCTAAGAGGAAACCTCATAGCTCTGAGTGCCTCTAAAAGAAACTGGAGAGAGCATACACTAGCAGTTTGACAGCACATCTGAAAGTGCTAGAACAAAAAGTAGCAAATTTACCCAAGAGGAGTAGATTAAAGGAAATAATCAAACTCAGGGCTAAAATCAACCAAGTGGGAGCAAAAAGAACTATACAAAGAATCAACTAAACCAGAAGGTGGTTCTTTGAAAAAATCAACAAGATAGATAAACCTTTAGCCAGACTAACCAGAGGGCACAGAAACAGTATCCTACTTAATAAAGTCAGAAATGAAAAGGGAAACATAACAATAGAAACTGAGGAAATCCAAAAAATCATGAGATTCTACTACAAAAGCCTATACTCAGCAGAACTAGAAAACCTGGACAAAATGGACAATCTTATAGATAGATATCAGGTAACAAAGTTAAATCAAAATCAGATAAATGATCTAAACAGTTCCATATACCCTAAAAAATATAAAGTCATTAATAGTCTCCAGACCAAAAAAAGCCAAGGACCAGATGGGTTTAGTCCAGAGTTTTATCAAACTTTCAAAGAAGACCTAATACCAATACTCTTCAAACTATTCAACAAAATAGAAACAGAAGGTATTCTACCCAATTCGTTTTTGAAGTCACAATTACTCTGATACCTAAACCATATACAGACCCAACAAAGAAAGAAAACTTCAGACCAATTTCCCTTATGAATATTGACGCAAAAATACTCAATAAAATTCTTGCAAATCGAATCCAAGAACACATCAAAACAATCATCCATCATGATCAAGTAGGCTTCATCCAAGGGATGCAAGGATGGTTTAATATATGGAAATCCATCAATGTAATTCTCTATATAAACAAAATCAAAGAAAAAACCATATGATCATCTCATTAGATTCTGAGAAAACATTTGACAAAATCTAACACCCCTTCATAATAAAAGTCTTGGAGAGATCAGGAATTCAGGCCCATACCAAAAGATAGTAAAAGCAAAAAACAGCAAACTAGTAGCCAACATCAAACTAAATGGAGAGAAACTTGAAGCAATCTCACTAAAATCAGGGACTAGACAAGGCTGCCCACTCTCTCCCTATCTATTCAATATTGTACTTGAAGTCCTAGCCAATTGGACAACAAAAATAGATCAAAGGGATACAAATTAGAAAGGAAGAAGCCAAATAATCACTATTTGCAGATGATATGATAGTATATTTAAGTGACCGCAAAACCTAAACCTGAAAAACAACTTCAGCAAAGTAGCTGGATATAAAATTAACTCAAGCAAATCAGTGGCTTTCCTCTACACAAGGATAAACAGGCTGAAAAAGAAAGTAGGGAAACAACACCCTTCACAACAGTCACAAATAATTTAAATACCTTGGTGTGACTCTAACTTAGCAAGTGAAAGATCTATATGACAAGAACTTCAAGTCTCCAAAGAAAGAAATCGAAGAAGATGGAAACTTCTCCCATACTCATTGATTGGCAGGATTAATATAGTAAAAATGGCCATCTTGCTGAAAGCAATCTACAGATCAGTACAATCCACATCAAAATTCCAACTCAATTCTCCACAGAGTTAGACAGAGCAATTTGCAAATTCATCTGGAACAACAAACAACCTAGGGTAATGGAAACTATTCTCAACAATAAAAGACATTCTGGTAGAATCACCATCCCTGACCTCAAGATGTACTACAGAGCAATTGTGATAAAAACTGCACCGTTTTGGTACAGTGAAAGGCAGATAGATCAATGGAATAGAATAGAATACCCAGAAATCAACCCACACACCTATGGTCACTTGACAAAGGAGCTAAATTCATCCAGTGGAAAAAATACAGCGTTTTCAACAAATGGTGCTGGCTCAACTGGCCGTTAGCATGTAGAAGAATGCAAATAGATCCATTTCTATCTCCTTGTACAAAGCTCAAGTCCAAGTGAGTCAAGAACATCCACTTAAAACCAGATACACTCAAACTAATGGAAAAGAAAGAGGGGAAGAGCCTTGAGCACATGGGCACAGGGGAAATTTTCCTGAACTGAACATCAATAGCTTATGCTCTAAGATCAAGAAATGACACATGGGACTTCATAAAATTACAAAGCTTCTGTAAGGCAAGAGACACTGTCAATAGGACAAAACAGATTGGGAAAAGATCTTACCAATCCTACATCCAATAGAGGGCTAATATCCAATATATACAAAGAACATAATAAGTTAGACACCAGAGAACCAAGTAACCCTATTAAAAATGGGGTACAGATATAAACAAATAATTCTCAACTGAGAAATATTGAATGGCTGAGAAGCACCTAAAGAAATGTTCACCATTCTTAGTCATCAGGGAAATGCAAATCATAACAACCCTAAGATTCCTCCTCACACCAGTCAGAATGTCTAAGATCAAAAACTCAGTGACAGCAGATGCTGGTGAGGTTGTAGAGAAAGAGGAATTGCTGATAGGATTTCAAGCTCGTACAACCACTCTGGCAATCGGTTTGGCAATTCCTCAGAAACTTGGACATAGTACTATCAAGACTCCTGGGCATATACCCAGAAGATGCTCCAACATATAATATGGATACATGCTCCACTATGTTCATACCAGCTTTATTTATAATAGCCAGAAGCTAGAATGAACCCATATGTCCCTCAACAGAAGAATGAATATAGAAAATGTGATACATTTACACACTGGAGTACTACTCAGCTATTAAAAACAATGAATTTATGAAATTCTTTGGGAATGGATGGATCATATCATCCTGAGTGAGGTAACTCAATCGCAAAGAACATACATGGTATTCACTTACTGATAAGTAGATATTAGCCCAGAAGCTCAGAATACCCAAGATACAATCCACAAACCACATGAAACATAAGAAGAAGGAAGACCAAAGTGTGGATACTTTGATCCTTCTTAGAAGGGGAAACAAAATACCCATGGAAGGATTTACAGAGACAAAGTGTGAAGCAGAGACTGAAGGAAGGACTATCCAGAGACTGAGCCATGTGGTTATCCTTCCCACATCCAATCATCAAACCCAGACACTATTGTGGATGCAAGCAAGTGCTGGCCAACAGGATCCTGATATAGCTGTCTCCTGAGAGGCTCTGCCAGTACCCGGCTAATACAGAAGTTGATGCTCACAGCCATCCACTGGACTGAGCACTGGGTCCCTAATGAAGGAGCTAGAGAAAGGACCTAAAGAGCTGAAGCGTTTGTAGCCCCTTAGGAAGAACAACAATATGAACTAACTAGTACCCTCAGAGCTCCCAGGGACTAACCTACCAACCAAAGAGTACACATGGTGGGACCCATGGCTCCAGCAGCATATATATTAGCAGAGGATAACCAAGTTGGTCATCGATGGGAGGAGAGGACCTTGGTCCTGTGAAGGCTGTATGCCCCAGTGTAGGAGAATGTCAGGGCCAGGAAGCAGGAGAGGGTGGGTTGTTGAGCAGGAGGAGGGAGGAGGGGCAAGAGGTAGGAGGGAGGGGTTTGGGAATAGGGTTTTTTTTTTCGGAGGGGAAACCAGGAATGGGGATAACATTTGAAATGTAAACAAAGAAAATATCTAATTAAAGAAACAAGAAAAAGAAAAAATATGAATATATCACAAATATATTTATATCTGCAAAAATATTATAGAAGTTAAATATATATTATATGTAACCAAATATATACTTATTAATATGAAAAATCATACATAAATACATATATATATGTATTTATTAGTTATATTCTTTCTAATTCTCCACCAATTTTCCAACTTGTCACAAAAGATCAAAAGAAATATTTGTAAATGCAGTTTGTCTTCTTTTCTCCTAAAAAGTATTACTTTCTCTTGAAACTTAAAAAAAGGAATTAGCAGGCCTGCGATGGTGCATACCTTTAATGCCAGTACTTGGGCAGCAGAGTCAGGCAAAACTCTGTTAGTTCAAGGCCAGCCTGGTCTGCAGAGTGAATTCCAGTATACACAGAGAAGCCCTGTCCCCCAAAAAAGTATTTTGTATGCTCCTCAGTATAGAGAGATGATTCTCATTCTTCTATTGTTCCTCAAATTCTCTGTTTTGAGTTGGGTACAGTTATACATTTCTGCCTTTCGTATCTTTCCTTGAACCTTTCCAAAGTGACTATGGTAGCCATTCACACTTGCTGCATTATTCAAAGTAACATGCTTAGTTTTCTAACAAACAACACCATTCAAAGGCATGTTACACTCATCACAAATCACTGGTGTCACAGTGCAAGGAGACTGTTATATCTTATGTCTCAGAAAAAGGGAGAACTGTGTGTGGAGAACTCTTCTCTTAGTGATAATTGAAAGTTACTTCCCATTACTATCTGATGATGCAAGTGTAAGTAAGAATCGCTTAGAGTCTTCTGCTGAGCTCTCTTTACAGTTTTAGCTGGTGAACACATGAAGGATCAAAAGGTGCACTGTACAACCTAGATCTAAGATTATCATATTCACTTCTAATGACTTTTTATTGACACTATTAATATGTGTTATATGTAAATAATAAAAAATAGGACTGAGGATGCTAGCTGCAGTGAATTTTATAAAATGTAATAAAATACATAAAACTTTAAGTAAAGCAAGTGTAATATTTAGGTAAAGACTGTTGTAAGTAATAGCATATGCAAAGAAATAATCTACAGCTCATTAGCAATAGCAAAGTATTGTGAACAATCCAAATGTCATCAACTGTTGGAACAAATAAATATAAGAGAATGTTGTGCTACAACTAAGAAGGATTATGTGACTTTTAATGTAACTAATGTCATGATATAAAAATTACAATATATTATGAGATAAAAAACAAGGTCTAGTGTAACAACTGGATTAAATTGTTGTGTGATTGTGTATGTGTGTGTGTGTGCTTGTTTGTTTGTTCACATTATTTTCAGGCCAAATATACAAATTTGGTTGCAATGCATGCTTTCATTGGACAAAACTGACAGAAAAGTATGAATAAAAATTATTATTTTTATCTTTATTCACTTGTAGTATGTGAATTGCATATCAAATAAGTGTATTTTTTATTCATTTACTGTTAAATTAAAATTAAATGAAAATGTTGAAGATAAGGCAGCTACCTGAGAACTTATGTCTCACCAGAAAAACATTGCCTGTCCTTCAAAAATTAAATATCTTTACAAAAACCACGGAAAACCCAAAACATTTCTTTATTAACACCCTTGTGGCAGCATCCACCAGTTACAACTCCATTTCCAATGTATGACAATCTTCATTCTAGCCTCTGTGGGCCCTATGTAGTACATAGATGTATATGCAGGAAAAGAGTATATAAAATCAAATAGGAGAGCTAACAAGTGACAGTAAGTTTATTCAGAGATTGTTGACAGCTAGACCCTATTACCAACTCCAGAAGGACAGGAAGGAGGAGTGTGACATATCACTAGAACTCAAGAGCAGAAGTCATAGTACAGCAGATGAAGCTGACTATGGGAGCTAGCCTTGATAGTTCTGGAAATGAAGGTCCAAGTTATAGAGTTTTAGAAGTCTACTACCTGTGACTTCTGCTGGCTGACTCCAACAGAATATGAGCATACATACATGTTTGTGGAACAAGAAATCCAGGAATCATTGTAACTGATACGCAAAATGGAAAGGGATGTGGAGAACATTCAGGGACTCTTGACTCTTTGTTTTATTTACTCAGTAGTGAGTTTCGTTAGACACACAAAAAAAGGGTCTTTGATAAATCGAATACTTCCTGACAAACTAGAGAGGCTGGAGATACAAGAGAAATGCCTCAACATAACAAAGACAATTTATAGCAAGCCTACAGCCAACATCAACCTAAAGGAACAGAAATTCAAAGCGTTTTCACTACATTCAGGAACAAGACACTGTTGTCCACTCTTCCCATACGTATTCAATAAAGTACTTGAAGTCTTAGCTAGAGCAATAAGACAAATGAAGGAGATGAAAAGAATACAAGTTGGAAGGGAAGAAGTCAAAGTCTTCTTATTTTCATATGATAGTGTAGTAGATATAAGTGACCATAAAAACATCACTTGAATATCATACTGCAGATAAGCACTTCCAGCAACATAGCAGGATACAAAACGAAAACACAAAAATCTTTAGCCTCTCTATATACAAATGACGGATGAATTGAGAAAGAAATAAGAAAATATTACCTTCCACAACAGCCTCAATAAAATTTAATAAAATAATAAAATATCTTAGGGGGTAATTCTAATCAACCAAGCAAAAGATTTGTATAATAAAACCTTTACTATATTAAAGACAAATTTGAAATGGAATCAGGAGATGGAAAGATCTCCCATGCTCATGGATCAGTAAAGTTTACATAATAAAATATGGTCCTTATCAAAATTCCAACATAATTCTTCACAAGTAGTAAAAGGACAAATTTTCACCTTCACGTGGAAACAGAAATAACCCAAGATAGCTTAGAACAATTCTGAATAATAAAAGAACTGCATGAGGAATCACCATTCCGGACCTTGAATTGTACAACAGAGCTATAGTTTTATTTAAAAAAAAAAAAGCAGCATGATATTGGCATAAAACATACAAATGAATCAATGTAATTAAATTGAAGAAGGCATAAGTCCAGCCACCCACAGACATCTTGAAAAAAAAACCACAAAAGCACAAACAAAAAGCAAAAAAGCCCCACTATGTTGGCAAAGACACAACTTTTCAGAATAAGAGATTCTGATGCCCAGCAGGACAGCAGCTGGAAGTCAGTAAGAACTTCCCCATATATATATATATGGGGAAAGTATTTGTATTCACTAGTGTTGGGCCTTCAGTCTCTTGAAGGTTAGGAGCATCATCTCTGACTGAATCTAGACCCCTTAGTCCTCTATTTTATGTGTTGGGAGCCTCATATCAGCTGGTGTATGCTGCCTGGTTGGTGATCCAGTGTCTGAGAGATCTCAGGGATCAAGGTTAATTGAGACTGCTGGTCCTCCTACCAGGTTGCCCTCCTCCCCAGCTTCTTCCCGCTTTTCCCTAGTTCAACCACAGGGGTCAGCAGCTTCTGTCCATTGATTGGGTGCAAATATCTGCATCTAACTCTTTCAGGTACTTGTGTCTTTCAGAGAGCAGACATGATAGGTCCCTTTTTGTGAGTGCTCCATAGCCTCAGTAATAGTGTCAGGCTTTGGCACATCCCCTTGAGCTGGATCCCACATTGGGCCTGTCGCTGGACCTCCTTTTCCTCAGGATCCTCTCCATTTCCATCCCTGAAGTTCTTTCTAATAGGAACAATTATGGCACAGAGTTTTGACTGTGAGATGGCAACCTCATCCCTCACTTGGTGCCCTGTCTTTCTGCTGAAGGTGGGCTCTACAAGTTCCCTCTACTCACTGTAGGGCATTTCATCTAAGGACCCTCTATTTGAGTCCTGAGAGTCTCTCACCTCCCAGGTCTCTGGTACTTTCTGGAGGGTTCCCCCCATCTATATCCCAAGGTTGCCTGTTTCCATTCTTTCTGCTGGCTCTCTGGGTTTCTGGTTCTGTAATTTAAAGCTAAAACTCAAACCCAGCAAAATTTGAATATCTTACTAGTGTTGTGTGTATGTGTGTATCCTCATACAGGTTTATGGGAACTTTGGAAATGAGTTCACATTTGAAGATATTCTGAAGTAAACCCAGATGGGGTATACTAAATGGGATAAAATTTAAGTAGAGTACTTGAGAAATATTCCTAAGCCTAGGTTTCATCTTGAGTTGGCCATGACTTTAAAAGTCCATATGTGTGTATACTCATATATGTACAAATATATACATATATAATTAGCTTTTGTTTATATTTTGTTATTTTCCTGATACTTGATCAATTTAGAACAATAGTTTAAAACAGACTGCTTTATTAAATTATCATGAGCATCTTATAGTAATAACTCAGCAATCTAAGTGGCCTCATGATTCATATCCTTGATAGGATGAACTCAAGAGTTAAACTAGACTATGGGTTGTTCCATAAAACAAATTGGTCTGGCTTCTTCAGACAAACATGTGTGATGAGGCCTCGTAGGAAAAAGAGGCAGATGTTCCTCTGGCTTTGGATAAAACAAAGGTATAGAAAAAAACATTTATTAGAAAACTTAAATTTTATATAAAAAACAATTTTATAGCTGAACATAGTGACTTTGGCTTGCAAAATGGTCACTTGGGAAACTGAAATAAAAGGAACATGGATTTGAAGTCAGTCTAAGAACAAATAAACAATAAATTATCAAATGAATATTTCAAAGTCCATATTAAGTCCTAACATCTTACAACATCCAGTGATTCAATCAAATAATATATGTCAGTAGCACTCTTTAGTGGGTTTAAGACCATTAGCTTTATTTCCATCATGACAACACTTAGGCCATTGTATTAATTCACTTTTCCTTATAAACAACTTAAAAACAGGAAGTATATATGTGGCTTACAGATTAATAGGGTTGTGTTCATGGCCCACTGGTTTCACTGCTTTCAGGCCTTTAGCAAGTGAAAGACATCATGGTGGAAAGGCATAGTGAAAGGATGTCATTAACCTAATGGCAGCCAGGAAGGACACAGAGACACAAGAAGAGATCAGGGATATAATACACCCTTCAATGAAAACCCCCAGTGACATACTCCTGCTCAGATATTAAATCACAAGTGAATTAGTCAGTCCATTGATATAGTTTATACGCTGGTGCTCCAGCCAATTCTCAGTGGTACCACTAGACTGGGAGCTTGCTATCAACACAGGTGCCATTTGGAGGAGACATGACAACTCTCCACACTTCTTTTTTTTCCTTTTTTAAGATTTATTTTATTATTTTTAATTTTATCTATATGTGCGTGGGCCTGAAAGTGTACATGTGCATCATGTGTGTGCTGATGCCCACAGTGGCCAGAAGAAGGCATCAGGGCCCCAAATCTAAGTTACATGAGGATATCAGTGCCACATGAGTGGCAGATGTGACTACTAAGAACTGAACAGAGGGCCTATTTAAAAGGAGCAAGTGCTCTTAAGTGCTGGTCCATCTCTCTCCAGCCCCTCTTCCTCTTCCTCTTTCTCTTCCTCTTCCTCTCCCTC
>NW_022196906.1:85565459-85565968 GCF_008632895.1 Mastomys coucha | reverse complement strand
GGTTTTTCTGTATAGCCCTGGCTGTCCTGGAACATACTCTGTAGATCAGGCTGGCCTCGAACTCAGAAATCCTCATGCCTCCTCTTATCAAGTGCTGGGATTAAAGGTGTGCACCACCATTGCCCAGCCCAGACCCTCTTCTTACCTGCAGTGCAGTTCTGTGGTTACATGATTGGTGTCTTCATCTGGAGAACTGCCAAGCCCTTCACATGTAGCATTACCTTGGGACATAGTTAGCATGATTCTTTGCATTAATAGTTTCTTTGGTCTCTATTTTATACATTCCTTGTTTTTATTAACAACATATTAAACCCCATGCCAAGTAGTTAAACTGAAAGAAATCATATAAACATTTTTTCTTTATTTCTTCTGACCAATTAGCATCAGATATACTTATTTATACTCTTGATTTTGTCTATCACCAACAAGCAAAACCTGGACATACAAGAGATAGAAGAGAGTATCTCAGGGGCAGAAGATAACATAGACAATATTGAGAGAACAGTCAA
>NW_022196906.1:85553119-85558914 GCF_008632895.1 Mastomys coucha | reverse complement strand
GGGAAACTGGGAATGGAGAAATTTACATGTAAATAAAGAAAATATCTAAAAGAAAAAAAAAAGAAAATCCAAGGCATTATGACACCTCCAAAGTACAGCTCTCCCGCTACAACAAGTCCTGGATAACCTAACACAACTGAAACAAGACCTAACACAAACATGAAAATGACCTTAAATCCAATCTTGTAAAGATTACAGAGGCCTTTAAAGAGGAAATGAATAAATCCCTTAAAGAAATACATGAAAATAAAATGAAACAGATAGAGGTCTTTAAAGAGGAAACAAATTAATCATTTAAATATATATAGGAAAATACAATTAAACAGGTGAAGGAAATAAAAAAAAACTGTGAAAGACCTGAAAGTAGAAATAGAAGCAATAAAGGAAACACAAACTGAGGACATCCTAGAGATAGAAGACCTATGAAAGAGAACAGGAAAAACAGATGCAAGCATCACCAACAGAATATAGGAGACAGGAGACAGAATCTCAGGCATAGAAGATACAATAGAATAAAATACTAGAAGCAAAACTCCAACCGTAGAAGAATAACTACATCCCCTCCCAAAAAAAAAACCACAAGAAATAAATGATTCAATGCCAGTGAAAACAAGAGAAGCACACATAAGCACACACACACTAATACTACCAACATCAAAATAACAAGAAATAACAAGCACTGGTCATTAACATTTTTCAACATCAGTGGATAAAATTCCCCAATAAAAAGACAAAGGCTAACAGATTGGACATAAAAATATGATCCATCATTCTGCTGTATACAAGAGTCATACCTCAGCAATAGAGGCAGACATTACTTCAGAGTAAAAAGTCAGAAAAAATTTTTCCAAGAAAATCAAACATAGAAGGAAGCTGGAGTAGCCATTCTAATATTTAATAAAATATACTTTCAAACAACAATAATCAAAAGAAATATGGAAGGACACTTCATACACATCAGAGGAAAAATCTACCAAGATGACATCTCAATTCTGAACATGTATGCTCAAATACAAAGGTACCCACATTTGTAAAAAAAAAAAAAAAAAAAAAAAAAAAAAAAAAAAAAAAAAAAACTGCTAAAGCTTAAATCCACATTGATCCTCACACATTAATAGAAGGCAACTTCAACACCACAATGTTGCTGATTGCAGGTCATCCAGACAAAACCTAAACATAAATGATGAAACTAACATTCATTATGACATTATGAATGAAACAGACATAACAAACATCTATAGAACATTTCACCCAAACACAAAACAATATACCTTCATCTCAGCATCTCATGGATCCTTCTCCAAAACTGACCATATAGTCAGTCACAAAGCAAGACTCAACAGGAACAAGAAAAATTGAAATTTTCTCATCAGATGACCATGAGTTAAAACTGGACTTCAACAACAGAAACAACAGAAAGTTTACACACTCATGGAAATTGAACAATGCTCCACTCAATGATCTCTGGTTCAGGGAAGAAATAATTAAAAAACTTTCTAAAATTCAATGAAAATGAAGGCACAACATATCCAAATTTATGGGACACAATGAAAGCAGTGGTAAGAGGGAAGTTCATAGAACTAAATACCTACATGAAGAAATTAGAAAGTTCTCCTACTAGCAATTTAAAAGTACAGCTGAAAGTGCTGGAAATGAGAAAGGCAAGCTCACCAAAGAGGAGTAGAAGGCAGGAAATAATCAAAATCAGGGCTGAAATCAATCAGATAGAAACAAATAAACAAACAAATAAAAAACAGTATAAAGAATCAGGGAAAGCAAGAACTGGTTCTTTGAGAAAAAATCAATAAGATAAACAAACCTTTAGTCAAACTATCCAATAGACAGAGAGATAGTATCCAAAAATTCCCCAAATCAGTAGTGAAAAGGGAGACACAACAAATAACACTGAGGAAATTCAAAGAATGAGTAGGTCTTACATAAAATGCCTGTATTCTATAAAATTGAAAAAAATTAAAGAAATTAATGATTTTCTAGACAGATACCACTTACCAAAGTTAAATCCAAATTAGGTAAGCAATTTAAACAGTCCTATAACCCCTAAAGAAATAGAAGCAGGCATTAAAAATCTTCCAAGTAAACAAAGCCCAATGTCAGATGGTTTTAGTGCAGAATTCTATTATACTTTCAATAGAGAGTTAATACCAATAATCCTCAAACAAAATAGAAAAAGAAATAGCACAGTCAAATTCATTCTATGAAGCTACAGTCACCCATATACCTAAACCAGACAAAGACTCAAGAAAGCAAGAGGATGTCAGACTGATTTCACTTATGTATGTTGCAAAAATACTCAATAAAATACTGGCCAGCTGAATTCAGGAACACATCAAAAACATCATCCATCATGATCAGGAAGCCTTCATCCCAGGGATGCTGGGATAGTTCAATATATGAAAATCTATCGAAGTAATCCACTACATAAACAAACTGGAAGAATAAAATCACAATAACATCTCATTGGATGCTTAAAACACCTTTGACAAAAATACAACACCCCTTTCATGTTAAATGTATTAGAGAGATAAGGGATATGAGGCCCATGCCTAACCATACTCAAAGCAATATACAGAAAGCCAATTGCCAATGTCAAGCAAAATGGAGAGAAACTTAAAGCAATTCCACTAAAATCAAGGACAAGACAAGGCTGCCCACTCTTTCCCTAACTATTTAATATAGTACTTGAAATTCTAGCCAGAGCAATAAGACAACTAAAGGAGATCAAGTGGATACAAATCCAAAAAGAAAAAATCAAAATATTGCTATTTGCAGATCATATGATAGTGTATATAAGTGTATATAAGTATTCCAATACTTATATACTACCAGAGATCCCCTACAGCTGATAAACAATCAAAGTGACTGGATACAAAATTAACTCAAAGAAATTAGTAACCTTTATTTATACAAATGATAAACTGGCCAAGAAAGAAATTAGGGAAACAACACCCTTTATAATAGCCACAAATAATATAAAATACATTGGTGTAACTCTAACCATGCAAGTCAAAGATATGTACGAAAAGAACCTCAAGTTCCTGAGGAATGAAGTTGAAGAAGACCTCAGAAGATGGATAGATCTTCCATGCTCATGGATAAGTGATAACAAAATAGTGAAAATGGCTATCTTACAGAAAATAATCTACAGATTCAATGCAATCCCCATAGAAACTCCAACACAAATTTTTATAGGTCTTGAACGAGCAATTCTGAACTTCATATAGAAAAATACAAAACCCAGAATAGCCAAAACAATGCTGAACAATAAAAGATCTGTAGGAGGAATCACCATCCCTGACCTCAAGCTGTACTACAGAGCAATAGTGATAAAAACAACATGGTATTGGTTCAGAAACAGGTATGTTGATCAATGGAATAGAATAGATGTGCCAGAAATAAACTTACACACTTGTGGACAACAATAGAAAAAAGAATGCATCTTCAACAAACGATGCTGGTTTAACTGGAGTTCTACATGTAGAAGAATGCAACTAGATGCATATTTATTACCTGCAACAAAACTCAAGTCCAAGTGGATCTAGGACCTTGACATAAAACAGGATACACTAAAGAGGAAGTGGGAAATACCCTTTAAAGCATTGGTACAGGAGATAATTTCCTGAACAGAACACCAATGACTCAAGCTCTAAAATTAACAATTGATAAATGGGACCTCATAAAACTGCAAAGCTTATGTAAGGCAAAGGACACTTTCAATAAGATAATGGCAGCCTATAGATTAGGAAAGGATCTTCACCAGCCCTATATCTGACAGAGGGCTCACATCCAAAATTTATAGATAACTCAAGAAGTTAAACACCCACCCAAATAACTCAATTAAAAATGGAAGGAATTTCTAATATAAGAGAAATGCTTAAAGAAATGTTCAACATCTTTAGTCATCAGGGAAATACAAATCAAAACAACTTTCAGCTTCTATCTTACACTGGTCAGAATGGTTAAGATCAAAAACTCAAGAGATACCATATGTTGGTGAGGATTTGGAGCATGGGAATACTTCTTAATTGCTGGTGGGAGCACAATCTTGTACAACCACATTGGAAATCAACTTGGCATTTTTTTCTGAAAACTGGCAATATTTCTATTCCAAGATATAACTGTACTATGCCTGGACATATACCCAAATGATGTCCCACCATCCTACATAGATAATTGCACAACTATGTTCACAGCAGCTTTATTCATAATAGCCAGAAACTGGAAATAACCTGGATATTTCTCAACTTAATGGATAAAGAAATTTGGTACACTACACAGTGGAATATTATTCAGCTATTAAAAACAAAGACATCATGAACTTTTCTGGCAAATGGTTGGAACTTGAGAATATCTTCCTGAGTGAGGTAACCCAAGACATTTTTATTCTACTATTTGATTGGAAAGCAATATGTCATTTTTCATGGGATTTTTGAAGCCATAAAACAAGCTATCCTGTTTTTTAAGGCAGTACAATTGTCCTTTATATTGGGTACTTTCAACTAAAAGTAAAAGCTGTTTTTAATTCTTCGCCTTTTGCCAGTTTTCATTATTTAATTGAATAAGTTGTCAACAAAGTAAATCATACAGAATTCAAAGGGGAATGGGTATAATCACAAAACAAGAAAAAGAACTGGTCATTTGAAAGTAAACCAAGAAGTAAATCAAGATAAAAATCAATGGCTTTCCTTTTGAAAATACCTTCTCTGAATCTTTGTTAGTTCTATAAAACATCTCGATCATATCTAGGACATTTCCCAACACAACTTGTAACATCATGTTTTATTTTATTTTATTTTGTTTTGTTTTGTTTTGCTTTGTTTTATTTTATTTTGCAACACCTTGTGTCCAATTAGTACTGCATGCTGGAATGTTCACAGATCTCACTGTCTTGCTTCTGTGCAGGTCTCCTGAAGATTACCCCATCTGTGTGAGTTTGTGAGGATAATAGTCATACCTTGTCCAGAAGATAGCGTTCACAATACTCATCTCCAGCCCCTGGCTCTTACATTATTTTAAGCCTTTTTTCCTCAGGGTTCCCTGAGCCTCAGGTATTAGAGTGATATGTAATCTCTATTTTAGTTTAAAATAGTTCATATTTTAAGCATTTTCCATGTTATAAAAGAAAAGTTTTAAAGTCAAATGAAAAGCTAGTGATGAGACTCAGTTGGTTGAATAATTACCTACCATACAAGGATTGGTTGCCCAGAGCTCTGGGTTTGATATAGTACCACAAAAGCCAGGTCCATAATCTCAGCAATCACAATTTTGACAAGGGAGAATCACAACTTCCAGATCATAAACATTAAATTCTCCTTTGTGTAAATGAACTGGAGTCAGTCTGGCAGAGGGTCCTGGAGAGAGCAGAGTTCTCAGAGCCGTAAACCGGTGTGGTGAAGCAGAGGCACCACTGTGGCTGCCTCTGGAGTCAGGCTGCTAAAATTATCTGTGGGCAGAAGAATAAGAATTGAGAATGCAGTTAGAAATTATGTTCCTTAAGTAGAGTGACAGTAGGTTCTCCTATAATGTCCAAGACCTCAGTAGATGGGTAAGTTTCTAGTACCCAGCATGGGTTCCCTCCTAATGAGTATGCCTGAAATCCAATTAGACAGCTATTTGTTTTCTTCAACCTACTTATGAAGTAACTTTAAAAAAAAAAATCCTATCTGCATGAAAAGTTTAAAATATTTTCTGTTTTATTTAAAATGATCACATGGCTCTTCCTCAGCTCCGGGCCTCTCGACCTTACGGCATTGCCAAAATGTCGCTTTCTAACAAGC
>NW_022196906.1:85525450-85552400 GCF_008632895.1 Mastomys coucha | reverse complement strand
CCCAGCTGTAAGTTTGGAGAAGTTGATGGTCTATTAAACAATAAAGATGTCCACTGAAACTGAAAAAATAAAAAATAAAAAAAAATAAAATGATCACATGGATGTTTCTGAACTCTTTATTCACATTACATCAACTGTGTCTAATTTCAGCCTGCAATATAGGCTCTGCTAAAACTTTTACTATTTTACCTATGTAAGGAGTGTTAAAACAGTATCTCATGCAGCTCAGGCTGCTCTGGATGTAGTTTAGGCTGCTTTTATATTTGTGGTCCCTTTGCCTCTACTTTTTTTTTATTAAACTAATAAAATTTATTTTAAAATATATAGCTTAGTATGGGCGTTTTTAAGTCATCAAGATAATTAATAGTGGTTAAATTCCTCTTAAATATATGTGATATCTTCTGAAGCTGAAAGTTACGTGCACTCGACCAGTTTTTAAAATCTATTTGTAACATTAAACGTGATAGAAGTAGAAAAAAATCTCTTATGAAGTCCTCTATGAAAGGAAATTGTGACAGGTTCCTGATTAGAAAGAAACCATTCCATCCAAGGGAAAATAGGCAGTGTAACTGTGGCCTTATAGAATGAACTGGGTAGTGTTCCTTCTGTTTCTATTTTGTGGAATAATTTGAAGAGTATTGGTATTAGGTCTTCTTTGAAAGTTTGATAGTATTCTGCACTAAACCCATCTGGTCCTAGGCTTTTTTTTTTTGGTTGGGAGACTATTAATAACTTCTTCTATTCCTTTAGGAGTTATGGGACTGTTTAGATGGTTTATCTGATCCTGATTTAACTTTGGTATTTGGTATCTGTCTAGAAAGTTGTTCATTTCGTCAAGATTTTTCAGTTTTGTTGAATATAGGCTTTTGTAGTAGGATCTGAAGACTTTTTGAATTTCCTCTGTTATATCTTCCTTTTCCTTTCTAATCTTATTAATTTGAATACTGTCTCTGTGCCCTCTGGTTAGTCTGGCTAAGGGTTCATCTATCTTGTTGATTTTCTCAAAGAACCATCTTCTGGTTTTGTTGATTCTTTGTAGAGTTCTTTTTGTTTCTACTTGGTTGATTTCAGTTCTAAGTTTGATTATTTCCTGCTGTCCACTCCTCTTGGTTGTATTTGCTTCTATTTTTTGTTCTAGAGATTTCAGATGTGCTGTAAAGCTGCTAGTGCATGCTCTCTCCAGTTTCTTTTTAGAAGCACTCAGAGCTGAGTTTTCCTCTTAGCACTGCTTTCATTGTGTCCTATAAGTTTGGGTACACATGCGCCTTCATTCTAATTAAATTTTAAAAAGTCTTTAAATTCTTTCTTTATTTCTTCCTTGACCAAGTTATCATTGAGTACAGCATTGTTCAGTTTCCATATGTATATAGGCTTTCTGTTCTTTTTGTTGCTATTGAAGACCAACCTTAGTCCATGGTGATCTGATAGGATGCATGGTATTATTTCAATCTTCTTGTATTGGTTGAGGCCTGTTTTGTGACCCATTATATGGTCAATTTTGGAGAAGATACCATGAAGTGCTGAAAAGAACGTATATTCTCTTGTTTTAGGATGAAATGTTCTATAGATATCTGTTAAGTCCACTTGGTCCATAACTTCTGTTAGTTTCACTGTGTCTCTGTTTAGTTTGTGTCCCATGATCAGTCCATTGATGAGAGTGGGGTGTTGAAGTCTCTCACTATTATTGTGTAAGGTGCAATGTCAGCTTTGATCTTAGTAAAGTTTCTTTTATGAAAGTGGATGCCCTTGCATTTGAAGCATAGATGGTCAGAATTGAGTTCTTCTTGGTGGATTTTTCCTTTGATGAGTATGAAGTGTCTTTCCTTGTATTTTTTGATAACTTTTGGTTGAAAGTTGATTTTATTTGATATTAGAATGGCTACTCCAGCTTGTTTCTTGGGACCATGTGCTTGAAAATTTTTTTTCAGCCCTTCACTCTGAGGTAATGTCTCTCCTTGACATTGAGGTGCATTTCTTGTATGCAGCAAAATGCTGGGTCCTGTTTATGTATCCAGTCTTTTTTCTATGTCTTTTTATTTGGGGGAAATGAGTCCATTGATGTTAAGAGACATTAAAGAATAGTGATTGTTGCTTCCTGTTATTTTGATGTTATTTTTATCTTTGTGTGGCTATCTGCTTTTGGACTTGTTCAAAGATTACTTTCTTGCTTTTTCTAGGGTGTAGTTTCCCTCCTTATGTTGGTGTTTTCCATCTACTATCTTTTGTAGGGCTGGATTTGTGGAAAGATATTGTGTAAATTTGTTTTTGTCATGGAGTATCTTGGTTTATCCATCTATAGTAATTGAAAGTTTTGCTGGGTATAGTAGCCTGGCATTTGTGTTCTTTTACAGTCTGTGCAACATCTATCCAGGATCTTTTAGCTATCGTAGTCTCTGGTGAGAAGTCAGGTGTAATTCTGAAAAGTCTGTCTTTATACGTTGCTTAACCTTTTTTCCTTTTTTTTATATTAGTCTAATATTGTTTTATTTTTTACTAAGTACAAGGTTAATTAACTTGCTAGTCATCATATAACAGTTTGAAGAGAAATGGGAGATTCAATGACTATGAAATATTCCTCATTATTAATTCCTTTGAGATGTATATTGGGAAAAGTAGTATATAATGAGTGTCTTCTTCCCTCCCTCCTTTATTTTCTCCTAAATATTTCTCCTTAAATATTTAAGCTCAAGGATATTATTACTTTTCTGCTGTTGTCATAACAAATTACTACAGGCTGGATCATTTAAATAACAGAAACTGATTTTTCCCACACTTCTAGAAGATGGAAGTTTGAGATCAAAGATATTTAGCATCAGGTGTTGTTTATCCTGTGTCTGTGGCTTGTAGACATTTATCTTCTTCTGAGGTCTTTGCAAGAATTTGTCTGTTGTAGTTAGTGTTCTATTGTTGTGAAGACAAAATGACCAAGGCAGCTTATAAAGGAGGATATTCAATTGCAGTCTTTGTTACCATGTTAGAGGATTTGTTCATGATCAGCGTAATGACTAAGGCTGTCTGGTATGGTGCTGAATGACTGGCTATGAGCTCTACGACTACTTCATGCCCAGGATGCCACCAGAGAGACACTGGGTATGGTGTGGGCTTTTGAAATCTTAAGCCCAACCTCAGTCACACATCTCCTCCAGCAAGGTCACAATCACTGCAATGAGGTCACACCTTCAAATCCTTCCCAATTTGGTCATAATGTTGGGGATTCTAATATACCTGCCTCTGGGGAGCAATCTACATCAAAATGGCCATAAAGCCAGCCAAATTTAATCACTTCATTCAATGTGGACCTCTACTGAAAGCTACTTTTAATATTCTTTCCTTGTTTTGTGCATTCAGTGTTTTGACTACTATGTGATGGGAGGAATTTCTTTTCTGGTCCAATCTATTTGGAGGTCTGTAGTCCTCTTGTATGTTTATGAGCATCTCTTTCTTTAAGTTAGGGAAGTTTTCTTCTATAATTTTGTTGAAGATATTTACTGACCCTTTAAGTTGGGAATCTTCACTCTCTTCAATACCTAATATCCTTAGGTTTGGTCATTGTGTCTTGGATTTCCTGGATATTTTGGGTTAGGAGGTTTTTGCATTTTGCATTTTATTTGACTGCTGTGTCAATATTTTCTAAGGTATACTCTGCCCCTGAGATTCTTTCTTCTATCTCTTGTATTCTGTTGGTGATGCTTGCATCTATGACTCCTGATCTCTTTCCTAGGTTTTCTAACTCCAGGGTTGTCTCCCTTTGTGATTTCTTTATTGTTTCTATTTCCATTTTTAGATCCTGGAGGGGTTTGTTCAACTCCTACACCTGCTTGGTTGTGTTTACCTGTAACTCTTTAAGGGATTTTTGTGTTTCTTCTTTAAGAGCTTCTAGCTGTTTACCTGTGTTCTCCTGTATTTCTTTAAGGGAGCTATATCCTTCTTAAAATCCCCTATCATAATCATGAGATGTGATTTTAAATCAGAGTCTTGCTTTTCTGGTGTGTTGGGGTATCCAGGGCTTGCTGTGGTGGCAGAACTGGTTTCTGATGATGCAAAGTAGCCTTGGTTTCTGATGCTTATGTTCTTGCCCTTGCCTTTTGCCATCTGGTTATCTCTGGGCTTAGCTGGTCTTGCTGTCTCTGACTATGGCTTGTCCCTCCTGTAAGCCTGTGTATCAGTACTCCTGGGAGACCAGTTCTCTCCAGGAGGAATTTGGCTAAGGAGACTTGTGGCACAGGGTCAGCTTTGGGGTGTAGATAGGAAACCAGAAAGATCCTGTCCCTGGATGTTCCTGTGTCCTGACTGCTCTGGGCGGGTCCCTCTTGGGCCAGGGATTTGAGCAGAAGTGGTGGTCTCACTGTGGGGAGCCGCAGCTGCCACCCTATATATATTGAACACCTGATCTCCGGCCAGAGCAGAGAGCATTGAGATAAACAAGCCTTAGTTGGAAAAGCTGTGTGCCTCTAGTTTATGCTGCAAGCTGGCATGATTTCTCGTAGCCTATTATGCTTTGCCACGTAGCTGATGCTGATTGGGACCAGGGAAAGTATTTAACCCACAAGGGCTGGGGGCTGGAGGAATAGTAAGTAAGAATATAGATAGAATAGTAAGTATGTATAGATAATTAGGAGTAAGTATGTAGGGAATAGATGTAAGATGTAAGTAAGATGTGAGAGACAGGAGTAAGTATGTAAGAAGTAAGATGTAGGAATAGAAGTAAGAATGAGAATTAGGAGTAAGTATGTAAGAATAGTGAGTAAGTATGTAAGGATAGGAGTAAGTATGTAAGGATAGAAGTAAGTTGTAAGGATGGAAGTAAGATGTAAGGATAGAAATAAAATAGAAGTAAGATGTAGGGAATAGGAGTAAGTAAGATGTAATAATAGCAGTAAGTAGGAAATAAGAGTAAGTAAGAAGAAAGTAGAAAGATGTAACTAGTAAGATGTAAGAAGAAGATATAGAAGAATATAAAAGAAGCTAGCTAGAGAAGGAAAAATGAAGGTTCCTGATTAAACTGCATGGAGAAGAGCTCGCTGTTTGCCTCCTTATTTTCATTGGATGGGAAAAGCGTACTACATCTCACCTGTGCCCACAAATGTGTCAGCACTCCTGGGAGACCAGCTCTCTCCTGATGGTATTTGAATATGGAGTGCTGTGGCACAGGATCAGTTCCAAGTGCAGATGGAAAACTCTGCCTCTATTTCTTTAATGTTGGATTACAGGTATTTATTTACACCCCTAGTTAATACTGTTCCAGCAACTGATCCTAGGATGTTATCCATATTAGAAAGGAACTCAAGTGAAATAAATGCTGAGACCATAAAATAAATTCCCATCTACTCTTGGGTGTGTTTTCCTGCCTCTTATATCAAAATCTCTTTCTATGGAATTTTCTCGTTTCCTTTGAGTGTTTTCTAACCATGTACAATAAATCATAAACACCCAATAACCTTGGTTCAAAATTCAGTTTTACTGGAGATAAGATTTTTTTCTGTGTTTCCTCAACCCAGCATCTTTCATGGTTTATATACCAGACTGCAATAGTTGGGTTATTATTGGCAGTTTTACCTTTGTAGTTCAGTAATGCATAAAAGGGATAGTCCCTAGCCCACTGTGTAGTTTGAACTATCACGAGACTCAGCAAAGTGATTTCTTATATATCTATATCTGTATACTGTTGGTAATCCATATTCTCGTTATACTTTGAGTACTAAGCATGGGAACTGTTCTTGATAATTTTCTCTTGCTTATTATCAGTGCATATATCCCTCAATTTCAATGTGGGTACACTTATGCAAAACCATCATCAGTTGAAAATATTTGTAAGTCGCAAAGCCTTTAATAACATAACTTACTAAAGAGCACAACTTAGCTAGCCTAACATGAACCTGTTCAGTACACTTACAATGCTTTATGTTGGGAAAAATCATAAATCAGATATAATAAGAATGTTAAACATATATACTAAGTATATTATTGTATATATGTATATATTTATATATATTGAATAATTCCATCCACAAGTATTGATAACACAGAATACTGACCTCATGGGTCCTAAAAGCTAAAGTTTCCTGCTATCTAATGATAGTCCAAGAATAAATCAAAATTCAAAATTTGATGAACATTTATTTTTCTTACATAGTTAAAAGAATAAAACATAAGTACAAGAGTATTTATATTTACACTTTATATTTTAACATTCTATATTTTATGAGTTTATTATTTTATTATTCAAAAAATGAAGGCCTGACACACCTGGGAAGAAGGAACCTCAATTTGAGAGTTCCCTCTATTAGATTGACCTGTGGTCCTGTATGTTAGGCATTTTCATTATCGAATAATATAAGCAGGCCCAGACCACTGTAGGTGGTACATCCCTAGGCAGGTGGACCTGGGATATATAAAAAGTGCTAGCTGAGCTATTCCGAGAGAGCAAGCCAGTAAGTAGCATTCCTCTGAAGTTTCTGCTTCAAGCTGCTTCCATTAGTTTCTGCCTCAGTTTTCTTGATGATGGACTGTGTAAACCAAATCAATCTTGTCTTCTCAATTGCTTTTGGTCCGCCATACTTCACAACACCATAAAAGAACCTAGGATAGAAAATTGGGAATAAGAGCAATCATTACACAAGTTCCTTATATTCTTGGAATGAGAGAAGTATGAAGTATCTTTGTAGCCTCCTCCAGACAGGTTTATGCTGAGTTATTTAATGCCAACAAAGCACATACATTTGTGGACTAGTTCTACAGGTTCAGAACCTTGTAATATTATGGATATGTGAACTACTCATACTTTCTTTCACATGTCCCTGATCAAAAGTTTGTTATTTCTTAGATGGCCAATAGTCTTCACTACACTATAAGACAGTATGTTTGTTGACCATATGTTTGTCGTTGTTCTTGTTTGATTTTAAAAGGAAGTTTTATTCATTCTCTTTTTATAAAATCACATTATATAACTTTTCTGAATAGTTTATATTACAAAATTATTCAACAGGATGTTTAAGCACATTTTATAACCTTAAGTTTTTATTTGAGAATAATAAATTTTGAGAAAGTGGACTTCAATAGTCCTAAGTACCAAGAAAAATATAGAAAAAGTGTACAACTGATGAATGAATTTAGAGAATTCTAACTGCAAAATAATGAAAACTCAAAAATACCATTCTAATTGATTTGGGTATTGCTTTCTTTTAAATGTCCAAACATAAACATGGAAAAATGTTTAGTATTTAGGCACCTTTACTTTCATGATGAATTCCACCCTGTTCTTGTGAAGGGGTGGGTGCTTAAGTTACACACAGAATAATTAGTTTGAACAAGTCAGCCACACTACAGTGTGGCTGTACTTCCAAACAACAAAACAGATTTTAATATACAAATGACCTTTCTCATATGATGCTGCCTCTATTGCTACAACAATTTGACTTGAATAATCAACACAGTCCTATGAATGTGTCCCTAAATGTGGTTTTTCAAAAAACAAATAATGCTTCACAGCACTTAAGTACAAACTTTTCAAAGAGGAGAAAAGGGGTTGAAGTTTGAATTGAATGTGTAGTCTTTCTAGCATTAAGCTCCTTTAACCACTCCAGTCATCAACTTAACCTACATTTTAGGTGTACTTAAAGGGTCAATTTCCTGTTTCAAATGTGCATTAAACAATTTCTTCCACTTATATAAGATGAAAGCATAGAAGAGATAGAGTCATGGTGCCTCCTCTTATGAGTCAGCAGAGACTGAAGTAATGTCGGAGGTAGTTGATTGTTTAAAACAAATAATTAAAATATTCTTTGAGGCAAACCTAATTTTATTAACTACCAGATAGCTATATCTGTGATATTTTAAGACAGATGGATTTTTACTATGTAGGATAAAATTCTTCTGTATGTTATTCAAATGTAGGTTTGAAAGAAAAAAAATCTGTTGAAAATGTATGCAAAATAATATTTGTCAAGATTACTTTTACTTTGTGGAATGAAATTTCTAATTCTCTATAAATCTATTTTTTTTTCATCAATTTAAAGTCCTTCAGAAAGGCAGCTACTGAGAAATGTGGTATAGGGTGATGGACAAGACTCCCTCAGGTTTAAAGGGAATAATTTTTTTAAAAATTCAATAGTTGTTTATTTGGTGCAGTTACAAATTAAACTCATCAATTTTAACACTCCTATCACATTTGAAAGGTAATGTTTGGTTATAAGATGGAGCATGAGAAAGGAGGAAAAGAGATGAGCAGAAGAAAAAAATACTTTATGTAAACAAGTATCTTATCAGAACCAAGGTACATAGAATAAGAAATCTTCTAGAGCATGATTAAGTTCTTCCTCAAATGAGCTACTATGATTATTATGTAAATAAGAGATCAGGATATATTTTGTTAAGTGTGTATGTCACAATATATCAAATCATTCCTATTTGCAACTTAATTAGTCTTCTTTGGAGGACTTTCAAGGCTTATAAATATTTATTTTTTAAGAGTACATTCTATAATCATGCATTTCTTGTCATTGATTAAGAGTGTTCTCTCAGTAGTTGCACATAACATCTCTCTACACTTCTTACAACAACACACAATCACATGTACTTCCTAGACAAGTTTTATACAGACACATAATGGCTAGGTGGTCAGCTTTTTACTGCTTTTGTTCTATCATGAGTCCTTTATGTTGAGGAAGAGGTGTTACTATCATAAATTCTATTAACATTTATTTTATATAAATAGTTACTCTCATGATCTGATCCACATTTTCCTTAATTGTAAGTAAGACCTACACAAATATATTTCTATAACATATAAGATGAAACTTTCTTTATAATCTCCCATAAATATCTCTGGAATGTACTTTTGCTTTCATTGGCAACAAATTTCCTGAAGCATCTATGTTGAAAAGCAGAAAAATCTATACAGTAATTTACTCAAATACTAGATGGTATTTTCTACCTGTGTATGAGCACATGGCTGTCAATATAATCTCCTCCATCCCACATTGATGTCATTCACTCATACCACACATGCTGTTATATTTGCAATCTGCCTATATCTATATAGCTATATCTATCTATCTATATATATATATGTATTCTGATTTATCTCTAGTTACAACCTTTGCTTTTGTTACTTTACTGTTACTATGATATAACACCATGATCAAAAGTAACTTACAGAATTTACGGCCTTAGATGGAGAAGTCATAATTGTGGGGAAAGCGTGACAGGAGCAGCAAGGTGGATCACCTTATTTTTATCCACACACAGGAAACATAGCACAATGAGTGGGAAGAGGCTCTAAACCCTTTCAGCCTTCCCCCCAGTGAAGTGCTTCTTAGGCCCATTTGCTTGGAATATCCTTTTCTATTCTTTTATGCTGAAGTTATGTTTATCTTCATAACTTGATGTTAATGTGTGCTTTTTGTATGCAGCAGAAGGATAGATCACGTTTTTGAACCCATTCTGTTACTTTGTCTTTTATTGATGAACTGAAATCATTGATGATGGGAGATATAAATGAACAGAGTTTGTTGATTTCTGTTTGTTGTTTTTGTTGTGATGGTGGCAGCGGTGGTGGTGGTGGTGGTGGTGATGTGTCTGTGTGTGTCCCTATTTTGATGCGTTGTTTGGGGTTATTTATTCGTTATCTATTCATGAATATGATTAATCTCTTTAAGTTAGAATTTTCTTTGTAACACCTTCTGTAGGTCTGGCTTTGTAGATAGATATTGCTTAAGGTTTTTTTGTTTTGTTTTGTTTTGCTTGTTTTTAACATGAAATGTCATGATGTCTCTGGCTTGTCATCTGTGGTCTCTTACACAGATGAATATCTGTCCCAGCCTCTGCTTTTAGTCTCCAATGAAATGTCAGGTATTAATCTCTTAAGTCTGACTTTATATAAAACTTGATGATTTTTCCTTGTAGTGTTTTATATTTTTCTGTTATGTATGTATTGCTTGGACTATTAGGTGAAAAGGGTAATTTCTTTTCTTGTCTAGTCTATTCAGTGTTCTTATTGTGTCTTGTACCTTAATAGACATCTCTTTCTTTAGGTTAGGGAAAGTTTCTTCTATGGTTTTGTTGAAAATGTTTTCTGGGCCTTTGACCTGGGCTTATTCTCCTTTTAGTACTATTGCAGATTCTTTTGATATTTTGTGTCAGGATATTTTTAGGTTTAATATTTCTTTGACCAAAGTATGTCTTTTTGCTACTGTGTCTTCAGTGCCTGAGATTCTTGCTTCCATCTCTTATGTTTTGTTGGCGAGTCTTGCCTCTAAAGTTTCTGTTTGAGTTCCTAAATTATTTGTTTCGAGATTTTCTTCAGTTTGGGTTTTCTTTATAAACTATACTTTCACTTAGGTTTTGAGATGTTTATTCATTTCCTTGTTAAGGACCTCAGTCATTATAAAAGTTATCTTGTGATCCTTGTCTTGTGCTTCAGCTATATTGAAATTCTCAGGGCTTACTGCGGTAAGGTTTGTACACTCCAGTGGAGATGCGCTGTCCTGGCCATTACTGCATTTTTGTACTTGCATCTGGGTACCTGGGTTTGGCAAGATTATAATTCCACATGTTTATTTCTGGTCTTGTTTTTGTTTTTGTTTTTGTTTTCTGAGGGTGGGGAGAGATGGCTGTACATTGCTTGGTAGGGAACTTTTCTGGGATTCTGCTAGCTGTGGCCATTGGGGGTTCCCAGAAAATGTGTTTCTAGGTATTGGAACCTGACACTTAGGAATGGATATTGGCTAGGAAGGTGTATGGCTTGGTGGGTGCACAGGAGGTAGAGAGCAGGGTGTTCCTCCAAAGTCTTCTGGGAATAGGAGCAGAGATTAGAAGAGTAGTTTCTTACAACTCTTACCACAACAGGCAGTTTGCTACAGAGCTGGCAGTGAGACTAGAAGACAGATTTAGAGAACAGGATAGAGAATGGAGACCTGAAGCTCACCTAACTTCTTCTCTGCTCTACTTTCTTCTCTGGTATTCTTGCCTAGTGGGTTTTCAGAGATTGCTTCCTGCCATAAAACAATGAGTTGGGTGCAGGAAGGTTGAAGGTGAAGAGTGTGTGTGTTCCACTAGAGATTGAGTCAGTGAGGGAGGCTGGGGCACATGATCTGCTACAGAGTTGGGGATAAAATTGGGGGATTGGATTTGGAAGAGAGGAACAAGAGGTAAAGATCTACAGTTAGCCTACCTGCTTCCTAACCAGAGTGTAAACATTTATCCTAATGCTGCCTAATTTGTCAAAACAAAACAAAACAAAATTCAAGGGGTGGAACAGGGAATAGTTCCACTTACTATCACTCTTAGTGACCCACTAGGAACATTTTTGCTTTTTGTCGCCACAAGCCTAAATTTTGCTGGCCTAGAAATTTTGGTTCCAGAGGGATGAGTGCTTATGCCATGAGCCACAACAAACATTCCATTGAACTAGAAGCTCAGACTTCCCCCTGGTCATTTTGGGCTTCTAATCCCTTTAAACCAACAGGCTAAGAAAGGAATAACAGTGTTAAGATCCAGATTACCATGGGAAAATTGGATTGCCTCTCCACAATGGAGGTAAGAAGGATTTGTCTGGAGTGCTGGAGATCCTTTAGGGTATCTTTTAGTACTACCACGACCTGTGATTAAAGTCACGGAAGACTACAACAGCCTAATCCAAGCAGGATGGCAAAGGATGCAGACCCATCAGAAATGAAGGAATGGGTCACTCCTCTGAGAAAAAAAGTGATTGAAGAGGGTGGAGATTGGGTAGTAGAGGAAGGTCATCATAAATGCCATCTAAGACCACGTAACCAATTGTAGAAACAAGTATTATAAGTGTAATGAATGCTTCTGTTTTATTATGTTAAGAACACATTTGTATAAATATTTTTGTTTATTTCCCATTTCTTTAACATCATTGGACATAATATCAATCGATATTTAAGGTGAGATACTAAAAAGGATGTCCCCAAGGGACATTGGCCTATTCTAAATTTACAATGTGTTTGCAACTATATGAAAGATAGTTATTTCATGTTAGGCATATTTATGACCTTCTTATTGTTTTCATTTGGACATGAGATATGATTTACATCAAGTTAACAAGGGATGGATTGTGACGACTATTCCTAGTTGTCAATTTGACTACATCTGGAATGAACTATAATCCATAAATTGAGGGCACATCTGTGATCCAGATCTTGAGGCTTAAAGACAGGTTTCTGACCTGGATCTTGACATGGAAAACTTGAGATATAGTGACCATAAATATCTTAGGCCCAGGTCAGGTAGTACATGTCTTTAACTCCAGGAGATTGAGACAAGCAGATCTCTGAGTTCAAGGTCAGCCTGGGAAAAAGCAAGTTTCAGATACAGGTGTGGTGATATACACCTTTAATCTGGGCCATACCTTCTGCTGGAGGCCTATAAGGACATTGAAAGAAGGAAGATTCACTCTTCTTTGATTGCTTGCACTTACTTGTCAGCACATCTGTTGGAACCTACATCTACACAAGACTACCTTAAGCCACTAGCTTCATGAGACTGAGCAACTATTAGATTCTTGGACTTGCTGTCCACTGCTGCCCATTGTTGCATTAGTTGGACTACAGACTATAAGTCACAATAAATTCTCATAATTTATAGAGACATTCCATAAGTTCTGTAATTCTAGAGAACCCTTACTAATACATAAGTTGCAAATAAATTTATTTTCTTGGGACACAGTTGTATAGCAGTTTCTCTGAAAATAAAATATTCCCTCAAGGAGGAGGAATACAGTTCTTGAACCTTTGAAAATACACACACACACACACACACACACACACTGTGAGAAGGAGTGAGGGAGAAAGATGGAGAGAGAGAGAGACAGAGAGACAGATGAGTGAGACAGACAGACAGACAGAGAAAGTTTTCTAACCTTTAGCCTTCACCTTTTTTTCTTTCTGAAATGAGGATGGGAAAAAGTTTGAAAATTATTCATCTGATACAGTGTAATTATTATATGTAATTACTTACTCTGAGGACTTGAACTACTACTGTATCATCTACCAGATCTTGGGTGATAAGTGATGTGTTAATTAAGACAGTGAATTTATAACCCATACTTCCTGCATCATTATTCAGCAATGCATATGACCCCCCCTTCTATCTCTCATCTTTTATATGTTGGATTATAAAATATTAGGTATCCATACTGTTTTTCACATATTTTCTTCATCTCTCTACAAACATCACTGCTTAAACCAGTATTCATCCTGTGATTTTCCTACCACCTACATTCTACTATTTTCCCTTCCTGAGGCATCAATCACCCCTTTCTGTCTAGTGCTGCAGAGTCTGTTGAACTTACTGTGACTATGAAGAGATTAAGAAAGACAAACAGGCCAAAGGACCATTATGGAAGAGGACCAGAAAATTGTAAGAGCCAGAGAACGGGAAATTTACTGTGAGAATGTTTCCTGGCAATTTCAGGAGCTGTACTCATAAAGTTGCACTAACATAGCTGCCTAAATATGAACTAAACAAAGACAACACCAATAAGTATGCAAAAGTAGATGGGGAAAGACCATGAGGCCTCATCCATCATAAACAACTACAAGACAACTAAGGGTGGAAAGAATGGCCTTCATCAAAGAACACCTTACTCATCAGTTGTCCAATTCCAAATGCTCAGCACTAAAAACATACATATGAGTAATGTTATACAGGCTGAGCAGGTTATATTTAGAAACATGCATGAATATATAAGCGCGCGTGCACACACACACACACACACACATACACACGCATATACAAACAATGAAAAATAAACCATGGATCTGAAAGGAATAAGGAGGGATGTATGGGAAAGTCTAGAAAGAGAAAATGAAAGGGGAAATGATGTAATTATATTATAATCCCCCAAATCAAAGATTTTTTTTAAAAAAAAAAGAAAGATAAACACAAAGTAGAAGACAAGCTGGGAACTAGTGGAGTACGTGCTTAGATGGAGACATGGTAACCCCTGAGTACTCAGTGCTTATTACGCACAGGGAAAATAAGTGAGTGGCCACCTAATCTTAGTAGGTGATCTCATCTTGTGGGTGTGTGATCACCCAGTCTTCTAAAGCAAGAAAACAACAGTCTGGGCCGGTCAGCATGTACTGCTCTCTTGTTTAAGGTCAGTCGTCTCACAAACATCCTGCTTAAACAAATATCCCAATTTTATCCCAGGAAGACTCTTTGGGAAAACAAACTACTCTTAAGGGTATAGGCCAGCAATACATAACCAACAGAAAACAAACTCAATGGCATCTTTGGAAATTCCTTGTCTTATAATTTCTTGTTAGTAAATTTTCCAGTAATTTAATATTTGAAGTAAATGGAATTCACATCAGTGATGATAGTGAATGTCCAGAATAAAAGATGTGTAAAGAGAAACTATTATCTTTATCACATATGATTATTGAATCATGTGTCTAAGAGATTAATCTACATGTATACTCAAGAATTGAATAAAAGTTTTAAAGCTATGCATTTAATGTTGAAGTAACTTAATTTTAGATAGAATAGAATAGAAAATTGCATGAATGAATTTATACTACATGCATTTGATGTAATATGTCATAAGCTTTCACAAAAGTGAGAACAATTCTAATATATGAACAAGAAAAACTTTCAACAAGGTGCTAAAGGAAACAAACATGTTACAGTACTATGACTGCTATTACCTGTTTTAAATCATTGCTAATATTTGTGAATAAACATGTGTTCTTTTAATTTTGACTTATGATTAGTGAGTAACATAAGATGTAAGTAGAGCTTAAATTTGCAAATCAAAATAAATGCAACTGCTATTTCCATCAAGCTTTATGGCAAAGGTATGGTCTCTAAGATCTAGCCTCTACAATGTGTCTAACTGGAAGGAAAAAAAATTCTGTAGTGATTTTCATAATGCAAATATGGTGTAAGCCAAAGCCTGTGGTGACTCTATAGCTCCCTAAAAGACAGATGAGCAGCATCAAGTACTTAAAAGATACTAGGGTATGAAACACCCCTGTGAAAAGCTTACCCATACCCTTGTAGAGTTTCTAGAAACTGAATGCTATGCCAGTTACAATACCCATGTTCTACCCAGGAAGCACATCTCTGGTGGCATAGAAAATATCATGAGGATGAACAGGAAGTTTAATATCACTAAGGTGGTGGTGACTGCTTTGAAAAAGCCACCAACCCAAACAGGCAGAGAAAGGAAGGGTGAAGACAGGTAAGGCTTGTGACTGGTAAGTGGAGGAGGCATGGTTATAGTTGGCACCTTTAGGCAGACAAACGAGCACACAGAACAAGACTCAGTTAATCTTTATGTTGAACTTTGTAGACTGAAAGGAAAACGTTTGGTCTTAGTTGGGTGTTCCCCAGCCTCTCGAGTGCTGGCATTGTTTTAGATGATAGGACTAGGTTTCTTTACCTCTTCCTCTTTGTATTCTAACTTACCTATAGTTGTCTTATTTTTCCCCAACTCCTCTCATCTTCTGCTAGCCTACTTACAATATATTTATTTAGTATTCAGTCACACACTGACTATTTTAAGATGTATTTAAGTTAATATTTTAGCATAAACCATACTATCCTGGGTATTTACTTATCCCATAGAAGTTATTAGAATTGAAGGCATGGCAGTGTTTAATTTGCTACAGCTCTATTTAATAAGGGTCTCCTGCATTACTTGTAGTTATTTGTATTCTTCATGATGCTGGAGAACTCATCTGGTATCCTGGACATGTGTATTGAGGACTAATGTACTGAACTGCAATCCCAGTAAAAAGAAGAGAAATTACTACACCCTAGTTCAACTTAAAAATGCTAATTTTTTAATACAAGCTGAAGGAGTCACAAGAAAGAATCGTAAGAAACACAACAAAATTAGACAATATAAATTGTCCAGATGCACCATCTCCACTGTAAGAGGGAGTGAATTAAGTTCCATACAGAATTCAAAAGGATGATTTTAAAATTGATCAAACTAAAACAAACAGGATATGGGAAAAAATTCTAATAGAAGTACAAATAAACCAGTTTTGTCTCTAGCACTGAAACAGAACACTAACTCAAACCTTTCCTCCCCGTTTCCACACCCTCTGCAGATCCCACAGAACCACAACTCTAGCGGGTAAGCCCTGCTAAATCACAGGTCATGATTTCCAGCAAACCAGGTAGGCTGCCTGCAGATCTTCTCTTTTCTCTCTGTTCTCCCAGTCTCATCAAACAAAACACCAGATGCAGCCTCCCCTCCCTGATGCCTACATGTCCTGTGGATCCCACAAACTATTCTTTCACAACCTCCCTCTCCCTACTTGGTTGCTTTATCTCAGATCCCTATTCCATCAAGTACCTTGTGCTAACCCAAGGGCCACTTGTTCCAGGGCAAGATGGAGGCTGAAAGCAGACCCACAACTCTCCTAATACTCCAGAGATCCTGTATCCCCAGTCTCATACCCAACCCTGTGTGGAAATTGACTGTGGCTGCCCTTTCCTCTCTGACCCCATCCCCAGTGGATCACAAAGACCTTTTCCTCCAACCTTCCTTCCCCCAACTCAATTCAGTTACCCAGCCTCCAACACCAGCAGACATTTCCTATGAACACAGCAGCTGAGCAGGCCAGGAAAACAAGCAATAAACAATTATACTCTCAGAAAAACCAGAGAGGAAACAGAAACCGAGGAACAAAACAACCAACAAGTCCAGAAATCAGCACTTAGACCTGTAATCACTCTAATCCCAGATGCCAAGATGTCAACATAAAGATATAATGAACAAAATCCAGGCACTATATCTCTACTCACATGTAGTAGAACTCATATTCTACCACAATAGGCCTTGAATATTCCACCAAAGAAAAAAAGTTTAAAATACCCTTTATGAAGATGATAGAAATCCTTAAAGAGGATATTAATAAATTCTTTAAAGAATGCAGGAAAACACAAACAAGCAGGATAAGGAAATAAATAAAACTATTTAAGACATGAACTTATAAATAGAATTAAGAAAGAAAATCTAAACTGTGGGAATTCTGGAAAAGAAAAATTTAGGAATTTGAACAGTAACTACAAAGGCAAGTTTCTCCAACAGAATTCAAAACATGGAGAAGAGAACACAGGAATTGAAGATATGATAGAATTATGAATATATTAGTCAAAGAAAATGTTAAATCTAAAATACTCCTGACACAAAACATCCAAGAAATATGAGACACTATGGTAAGACTAAACTTAAGAATAATAGGTATAGAGGAAGGTACAAGAACCACACCACCCCCGCTCAGAGTTCCTGACTGTGGGATGGCAACCCCATCCTTCCACCTGATGCCCTGTCTTTCAACTGGAGGTGGACTCTACGAGTTCCCACTCCCCACTGTTGAGCATCTCATTCCTTTGAGTCTTGAGATTTTCTCACCACCCAGATCTCTGGTACATTCTAGAATCTGGACATCTGCTGAAAGATTGTGTTTTTTTCTATGTGACAGGGAAGAAAACTGCACTAATGAAATCTCAACAAAATGACTTCCTAAACATCACCAGTTTGCATGCCACCATGGATAGGGGAATTCTTATAAAACTATATTCTTGGATAAAGAATTGCAACTAACTACTACAGAGACATAGAGATTCAATCATCTTCCCATAGGAAGAATGCCTTATTTGGTTCTCCTATGTGAAGTGTGATATAAGTACATATAAGTGACTCTAAATCAATTCATCCAGTTATATTTAAATACTTATACATATTTATAATATATACGTGTATATATACATATATATATTGAGTAATGTAATAGTTAAAGAAAAGGAAGCCATAACTCTAAGATGAAGTGTGGGAATGTGGAAAGACATAGAGGGAGAAATCATACAAATATAGACTAGATAGATAGATAGATAGATAGATAGATAGATAGATAGATGATAGATAATTTTTAGTTAAAAATTGACATAAAACACTCAGGTTGACAATAACAAGATAGAGCTATAAAACAATAGTTTATTAACTGTTATATCACATATATGGAGAAATGACTATAATGGATAAATGTTAATAACTTGTTCAATACTCCAGACTATATCCAATCTATAACAAAGAACAAAATAATTTTAAAGAAGTGGGAGGACAGAAGAAAATGAGCTATTATGGGAAAGCAATTATATGGGGATTAATGTCAGAAAAAGGCTAGCTAACTTCTGTGTTTTCTGCTAGGGTACCCATGAGGGATATCTTAATCACTTATTTTCTATTTTGTTGAATGGTGTAGAATAGCTAAACTTTGCTCATCCTAACTTCTCAGTTCCAAATGGATCCAAGTCAAAGTAAACTATTTCAAGTAACATATTGTGATACATGTCATTTGGCCTTGTTTTACCTTCTATTCATATTTTAATTGGAATTATTGGTCAATAATGTGGTCATTATGGGTTAAATTTAGTTGAAATGTAAAAATTTGTATTTTCTGAAAAACAAATATAAAACAGAATATAGTCATTACTGAAGACGGAGCTACAGCCATGGAAAGTGTGTCTACCTGATAAGCTTGCATTGGATCTAGAGGACATGTGATGAGGCAACACATGAAGGATTATGTAAAATGGACCCATGAGTCTCACACTTTTTTTTTAACTTTCTGAGAAAGCTGAAAGATAATGTCAACTTGTACCCAGCTCATATTTTTAGATGAAAACTTTTCAGATTTTTATATTTAACCTAAGCTACTAAGAACATAGAATATTCATTTTTTCCTACAGCTGTTCCAGTAGTAACCATGAGATAGTAATCCTGACCACTAACCATGAAAGTTTTAGAGTATGAATTAATTATGTATATTCCCAGCTATATTTTACCTGAGACCTTCTAATGAATATAGAAAATTACATTCACTCATTCTTGGCAACATGTATTTGGTAATCTTACATGAATGATAAGACTCCTTTATAAATATAAGTAAAAGTTTATATATCTATCAAACACATATCAGGATCAAGTTACTGAATTAGAGAATGCTTTGGTCATTCGGGAAAGATTGCATTAAATATCATTTAAAGAACCATTAGAATATAATTTAGAAAATTGTTTTCAAATAAGTTGAAAAATATAAGATAAATGATTAAATTTATAAACTTGTGTGATCTGCAATATTAAACCAGGGAGATATGAATAAACTGGAACAGATTTGTAACACGTAATGAACTAGAGGCAGTATCTTTACTTTTATTAATCATTCCGTTCATTTATATCTAAAATGATATACCACTTCATGGTTATCCCCTACACCAACCTCCCATCACATGATATCCCACTTCCCAGTAATCCATCCACCAAACTCACATCCCACATCTGCCCTCCCCTCTCCCCTTTGCCTGTATGAGGGTGCTCCCCCACCCACCCACATTCTCCCGCTCCATATCTCCAGGATCCCCCTATGCTGGGGCATCAAACCAAAGGCCTCCCCTCCCATCAGTGTCAGGCAAGGCCATTCTCTGCTACAGATACTATGTATCTGGAGCCATAGATCCCTTCAGATACACTCCATGGTTGTTGATCCAGACTCTGGGAGAACTGGATGGTCAAGCCAGCCTATGTTGTTCTTCCAATGGGGTTGTAATACCCCTCTGTTCCTCCAGTCCTTCTGCCAACTCCCCCACCAAGTTCCCTGAACTCCGTCTGGTGTTTGGCTCCAAGCATCCACCTTTGCATTGGTCATTTGCTGGCTGGACCTCCCAAGGAACCGCTGCACCAGGTTCCTGTCATCAAGTGCTTCCTGACCACAGCAACAGTGTTGGGTTTGGTGTCTGCACACAGGATGGATCCCCAGGTGGGGCAGAAAATTTCAACATCCTTAGTCATCAGGGAAATGCAAATCAAAACGACTCGGAGATTCCACCTCACATCTAACAGAATGGCTAAGATAAAAAATACAAGTGACAGCAGATGCTGGCGAGCATGTGGAAAAAGAGGAAAACTCATGCATTGCTGGCGGGATTGCAAGCTGGTATAACCACTCTGGAAATCAGTCTGGAGATTCCTCAGAAAATTGGAAATAGTTCTACCTGAGGACCCAGCTATACCATCCCTGGGCATATACCCAAAACATGCTCCAACATATAAGAAGGTTACATGTTCCACTATGTTCATAGCAGCCTTATTTATAACAGCTAGAAGCTTGAAACAGCCCAGATGTCCCTCAGAAAAGAAGAATAGATACAGAAAATGTAGTGCATATACACAATGGAGTACTATGCAGCAATTAAAAACAATGACTTCATGAAATTCTTAGGCAAATGGATGGAACTAGAAAATATCATCCTGACAAAGGTAACCCAGACAAAAAAGAACACACATGTTATATACTCACTAATAATTGTATATTAGCCCAAAAGCTCACAATGCTCATGAAACAACCTACAGACCAAATGCAGCTCAGAAGGAAGGAAGACCAGGGTGTGGATGCTTCAGTTCTAAACTGAAGGGGGAACAGGACTATAATGGGAGGTGTAAGGAGAGGGGGACATGGGAGGGAAAGAGGAGGAGGAGGGAGTAAGCCAGGCAGTATCAGGAACTGGAGGAGATGTGAGAGAGGTACAGAGGGTCAGAAAATCAAACAAAAATAAGTAAATTTTAAAATGTCCTGTAACCAACAAAACAAAAAGCCCAGGTCAGATGGATTCACTGATGATTTCTTACTAATATTTAAGCACGGATCAGCACCTTATTTATCAAATCATTTCATAAATGGGAAGGAAGGAAACACTACCCAATGCATTTGAGGAAGCCATCATTACCTTGATAACAAACTCTGATAAGACCATTATAAAATGAAAAGTTAAAGCTAAGCTCACTAATGAACATCACCATTAAAGATCTCAGTAAACACTCACATAGTAACTCTTTGAAGGTTTTTTATCTTATTATGTTAATTCAGAGGATATCATCATCATCATCATCATCATCATCATCATCATCATCATCATCATCATCATCATCATTTAACCTTAAAATTCCTTTGTGTATTTATTACAGCTTTTGGTTTGAATTTTGTATGTGGTTGCTGTGCATATAAATGTGTGTGTCTCTGCATCTATATACATTTCTTGTGCTTTTATTTTTGGCTCCTTTTCTGGTTTGGATTTTTGTCATACTCCAACTTTTTTTTTTATCTTGTTGTATTGCATTCTCTGTTATCCCTTAGATGCCTATTTTAAGGAGAATCAGAAAGGATGTAGATCAGGGAGGGAGGTGAGGTGAAGAGGAACTGGCAGGTGCAGGCAGAGGAGAAACTGTAATTAAAATACAGTGTATGTAAAAAAATAAAATAAACCACTTATGGAGAAAGAACACAGTGACTAAGACATTCCTTTTTATTGGCTTGTCTTCATTTCAGGGAACTGAGGGTGGGTGGTTCAGTGTGTCAGATCACATGAAGATGACAGAATTGTGGAAAACTGTTAAAAAAACCAACACATGCTGGACTATGAGAATCCCATAGTTTTTGTATTTTGTAGGCTGGTTTGGGGAAAAAAAAACATTCTGAAAATCACCAGAAAGATGGCTGAGCCAGGGATTGCTATGAAAACCACCAGAAACATGACTGAGCCAGGGACTGCTATGAGAACCACCAGAAAGATGGCTGAGAAAGGGAGTGCTTGTCTCCTCAAGAAGCATCTTGTCTCCTTGTAAATGTGAATATTTTACTTTTAACACAAGTACTGTTTATAACTGTTTACTTTTCATCACACATTATTAAAAACGGATGTTTCCAAGATAATAAAAAAGTAAAACAACCAAATTTGACTTCTTAATGGAATAAAAAGTATTCAAAGTATATTGAAGTTTTACAAATCTAGCCTTTACTGTCAAAGTGGGGGGGAAAAACTACTATAGAGACAATGACCAAAGTTCATGGAAAAGTTTTCAAACATAATTAGCTTTATATTTTAATAATAAATATGCGTGATACATCTAGTCATTCCTACTCTTTGAATCTCCAGTTTTTCTGGGTGTCCCATGAAAGCTCTCTGTCTCACACCATGGGCTTTTCTAACAGGAGGGCAAAACTTTGAAAAATTTGGAAGCATGATTAGAAAACAGTGTTTTCTCTCAAATGTCAGATACAATTGATTAAATTATCTTCATGAATATGAGATTATGCATACAAAATAAATAAATTTGAATGTGGATACAATTACCCATAATGTGGAAGGGTAATCCATGTTGCTCATGAACTCTAATTATTTGATCTCACACATGGAGACTTTTGTGGAATAACTTTGATGACTCTTATTAGAAACGGCTCACGAACTGTTACTATCCAAATTTGCCAGTTTTTATTGTAACATTACAAAAAAAAAAAAATCCCTCAAACCTTTGAAATTGATTTGCTCTCACCACAAGCTATAAAGACTTGATTTTACGTTCAATTAAGAGAAATTTTACTCAATTATGGAAATTATATTAAGTTAGCAGTCATGATGTGTTTTTCATAATTCTCTGTCACTCTTTACCACTCCAATAATAGATTTCCAGTCAGCCAATAATGGGCTTCTTTTAACACTTGTGTTTCAACTTTTTGTCTTTTCCAAGAAAATTTTCTAATGATAATATCATTTAAAATGTAATTGTTTCACCAAATATTTATTTTATTTGCTTGAGCTATTCATTTTTAAAAGCAGCTCATAGATTCTTGCTTCATGGGCCATAAATAAGTCCTCAGTCTGCCACTTCAGCACATCTCTAATTGTAATGCACTGTGTAATGTTATAGGCCATTATACAGATACTTCTGTTTTTGAAAGGTGGACAATAGTGACATTGAAATGTGTACTTGTATTAGAAGACTGCGAACTCAATCACCAGTCTTAATGTAATGTTTTTTTTTCCCTAGCTGTAGAAACCTTAATTTGTTTTAGCTGTGTTTGTCCTTTAAGTACATGGTTACATTTTAATTCTTGAATATAACAACCAAATGAAAGGCATAGTATGAAGTTTCTGATATAAAACCCAGCAAAAGTATTAGCTATCTCTCCATTTAATGGCTTGGTGTTTATCTTTTCTTAGAACATTTTGTAATTTATAACTTGAACACAATTGCTGTTGAAAATTTTTCTGCACTATTCTTTATGGATAAACTATGTTATGTACCTTTGTCAATGTTATCAAGCTAGAATGTGAGTCTGTTGCTTTTTCCTGTCAATGTATCTTGTGACCCTTTTATTGAGAATCCCCATTAACCCAAGGGCCATCAGCTGAAGGTTACAAGAAGTTTCTCACAATTTTTGTTATTTGGCCTTTCTTGATTTCAAAACAAGAAGGAAAGAGAAAAGGATTTATTTGAAAATTTTAGAGACAATTATATCATAAAAACATCTAACAGGACTTACACTGTGTATAATAGTATACCTAAAGAAATGTTAGAGGCCTCCCTACCACAATCTGAAAGTCTATGGCAACCTGACCTGCTGTGTAGCAGCTTCCTCTGAGAAAAAACCCTCCATTTTGGAGAATGTCCTACAAAGAACAGGATGTTCTAAGCATAGATACCTCAACCTTCCTACTGCTGTGCCCCTTTAATATACTTCTTTATGTTGTGGTGACCACCCCAACCATAAAGTTATTTCTTTTGCTACTTCGTAAGTGTAATTTTGTTACTATTATGAATTGTAATGTAAATACCTATGTTCTTAGGTATTCGTACCTGACCCCTGTGAAACTGAACCCCCCAAAAGGAGTCAAGACCCATAGTTTGAGAATCACTGTTCTAAAGGGAGGTGAAACGTTTCACCAGTGGAAAAATTTGCTAAGCTCAGGGAATAAAAAATTCAGAAGCTTGAGAAAAATCCATGAAACTGACCAGACTCACTAGGCTTCTCTTTTATCCAGGAAATATAAATTATATTTATATTTATTTATGACTACTGAGAAGCCTGGAAAATGTTGAGACCATTCGAGCTGCCTGAGACACTAAGCTGTCAACTCTGCAGCATTTTTCTGGTGAGCACAAGGTTTCCAGCTTCTGTGAACTTCTTAGCACATGCTGAGGTGAGCTTCGGTAGTGCAGCTATCTTGAGTCACTTCTGCTCCTGTATTCAAACCCCCACCTAAATTCCAGAAAATAATTCCAATGATTCATTGGTTCGCCAATTGCCCTTTAGTTTTCTCCTTACTTGAGTCTGAGGTCAGTAGACCTTTGTTCACATCTCCCCCGGAATAGTCTTGCAAACAGAAGAACATATTTCAAACATGTACTGTTTGTGAGACTTCTCCATATCACATTCCCAGTTCTAGATGAAGTGAGACTAAGAATGTACAGGTTATCCAAAACTCAGAGTACAGAAGATATTTTACTCTCTATGACCACCTCTACCTTTAGTGCCACTTTGGCATATTGATATCAAGGATGATTTTGCGCAAAGAAAATTCCCATAGTTACTAATTAAAAACAAAGCGAGAGCATAGTCTGTTACTGTAATTTGCATGAATTCAGTAATGAAAGAAACTATTGTGTGTATTGTGTATAAACATATTGATTTCTCCTCTCCCTCTGTCTCTGTCTCTCTCCCTCTGTCTCTGTCTCTCTCTCTCTCTCTCTCTCTCTCTCTCTCTCTCTCTCTCTCTCTCTCTCTCTCTCTCTCTCGTGTGTGTGTGTGTGTGTGTGTGTGTGTGTGTGTGTTAAAATGAGCTCCTGGAACTATGAGGGTATGCTACTGTGATTGGCATTTATATTGATTTTTTTAGAAATAATTTACATAAAGTACAGTGGAATTTTTACTTGTAAAGTTTGATTTGTTATAATGACTAACTAAAAAATATTTTTGTTGCTTCAAAATTCCTTTAATCCTTTTCTAGTTCATAATTCTATCTTAAGTTTGCATATTATATTTAAGTTTTTCTTTACTAAAATACTATCTATTTAAAATCACAATGGTATTTGCTTCTTTGACTCAATATTTCATCAGTGTTGTATGTATCATTATCCCATTCTTTTCTATTGTCAAATTCCTTTGCATGCTAAGATGAGTGATGCTTGTTCTCTAGTTGATGGGTATTTAAGATGTATTAAATTAGGAGTAGTGTGAACAAACTGGCTATGCCTATTGGTGGACAAATTTTATTAGGGCCATATGTGACATTCTTCTTGAGTAAATTCTTAAGAGGAATTTCACTGCCAGGTAGGTGACTATACACATTTATAACAATTGCTACCAAATAGCTTTCCAAAATGATGAATGTGATTTTTCACCCTTACTGTCTCTATTGGGTTTGCATGGTCCTTACCAATGCCTGCCTTGCTGTGCTCAGTCATTTCAATTGGTCATTTTGACTGTTGTAGTTGTCTCCCTGTGGTTTGAACATGTCATTCTGTACAGACTGAAGATGTGTGTTTCCCATTTCTGTATATGATGTTGTGAGGAATTAGTTTGTTTTTATTTTGTTTGCAGCTTTTAATTTAAATTTATTTATTTATACATAAATATGGAACATATTCATGGAGATGATGAAGCTTTACCAAATACATACACTTATCACTCAAGTTAATCATATATATCTCATTAAACATGTATCATCTTTTATACTAAAGGTGTTCAAAATCCTTTCTTCTAGCTTTTGAAATATAGAACATTTTATAAATCTGACTGTACTGTTGTATACCAGAGCCTCTTACTCCCTGTAAGTAGAACTGAGTACCCAATGCTCTGTCTCTCTTCTCTCCTCTTCAACTCTTCTTTTTCCACAATCTTTGGCAACCACTTTTGCACCACCAATGTAAGAGATATATGCCTTTTAATTTCTAAGGGAGGGAACAGCATAGTTCCTGCATTTCTATACCTGATCCATCAGGTTTAATAATGATCTTCAATTTCTGCCATTTGATGATGGCAGAATTTTTTCCCATTCTTTTTAAATCATTGAATAGCATTTCATTGTGAATGTATACAACATTTTCTTTTTCTATTCATCAGTCCATGGAAAGAGTATTTCCATTTCTTGATTATTATAAACAATACTTACACTGAAAATGGTAATGCAGATTTCTCTTTATCATACTGATATCATTTCCTCACAATATACATGTAAATGTGTGTGTGTATGTGTGTGTGTGTGTTTGCTAACACTTGCTGTTCTTAATCTTTCAGCAATGGCCATTATTATTAGCATAAGGCAATATCAACTACACTCTTTACATTTTCTGATAGGAAAAGATTTGAGGCATTTTTCATATACAGGGTTGTCATATATGGGTGTTTTATATTCTGTTCATATATATTTGGAGTTACATATGCATCTGTACCTGCGTGAGCGCATATGTATCTATAGAAATAGAAATTTCCCACCTGATTCTCACAGTCTGGAGTCCCATAAAAACACTATATACCTATAATAAAATACACAGAGGACCTGGAGATGACCCATGCTGGTCCTGTGCTTGCTGCTTCAGTATCTCTGAGCTCATATATGCCTTTCTTAGTTGATTCAAAGGGCTTTGTACTCCTGGTGTCCTCCACCCCCTCTGGCTATTTTCTCCTGCTGGTTTCCCTGAGCTAAGAGGTAAGAGATTTGATTGTTTAGACACCCTCTCTGCACAATATCCAGTTGTGTGTCTTATATGTGCTAGGGCAATGGTGGCACAGACTTAGCGGAAGTAGCCAACCAATGTCTGATTTGACTTAAGGCCCACTCCATGAGAAGGAACCCATGCCTGACACTGCTTGGGTAACTAAACCAGAGACTAGTTAGCCCAGAGACCTAGGGTAAAACTAAACAATACTAGTCTAAAAAATAGTGTACTGGCTGGTTTTGTGTATCAACTTGACACAGGCTGGAGTTATCACAGAGTTATCACATAGTTATCAGAGAAAGGAGTTTCAGTTGGGGAAGTGCCTCCATGAGATCCAACTGTGGGACATTTTCTCAATTAGTGACCAAGGGGGTAGGGCTCCTTGTGGGTGGTGCCATCCCTGGGCTGGAAGTC
>NW_022196906.1:85490905-85524779 GCF_008632895.1 Mastomys coucha | reverse complement strand
TTTTGAGGAGGAGGAAAGGATTTATTCAGCTTATACTTGCACATTGCTGTTTATAACCAAAGGAAATCAGTACTGAAATTCACACAGAGTAGGAACACGGAGACAGGAACTGATGCAAAAGCCATGGAGAGGGGCTGCTTACTGGATTTCTTCCCCTGGCTTGCTCAGCTTCCTTTATTATAGAATCCAGTACTACCAGCCCAGGGATGGCACCACCCACAACAGTCCCTCTCCCACTCTTTTTTTTTTAATTAGATATTTTCTTTATTTACAATATCTCCTTTCCTGGGTTCCCCTACCCCACCCAAAATAGAATAAAATAAAATAAAATAAAATAAAATAAAATAAAATAAAATACTAAAACTAAAACAAACCCTTGTTCCTTCCCTCCTCTTCCTGCTCACCACCCCACCCTATCCTGCTTACTGGCCCTGGCATTCCCCTACACTGGGGCATAGAACCTTCACAGGACCAACGGCCTCTCCTCCCATTGATGACCAACATGGCCATCCTCTGCTATACATATGCTGCTAGAGCTATTAGTTCCACCATGTGTACTCTAGATACTATTGTGGATGCCACCAAGTGCTGGATTAAAGGAGCCTGATATAGCTGTCTCCTGAGAGGCTCTAACACTACCCCATTAATACAGAAGTAGATGCTCACAGCCATCCATTGGACTGAGTACAGGGTCACCAATGAAGGAGGTAGAGAAAGGACCCAAGGAGCTGAAGGGTTTGCTGCCCCTTAGGATGAACAACAATATGAACTAACTAGTACCCTCAGAGCTCCCAGGGACTCAACCACTAACCAAAGATTTATTCTTTCAATCGAAGTATTTACACTGTTCAGGAGAGTAGCATGCCTTCTTCATAGGATTAGGATGTGATTTTACTCTGTCAGGTTTCCTCTTCAGGGAGTTGTCATTCATAAATAGGAGAAACGGGCTCGCTTACTTGGTGCAGGATGATTTGTGGGCTGAGATTCTAAAGCAAAATTCCAAAGAACTATAGAAAGGCCTGGCAAAGACAGTCCTGAAAGCCAGACTGTACTTGGAAGAAGGTTCAGCAGTAATGTTGGTGGACCTAAGAGGAAGATCTGGGCCTTCTTACTTGTTCCATGAAATTCCAGAATACTGAGGTGGGCTAAAACAAGGAAAGAAAAGATCTATTGATTTGTCTAAGAGGCCATTGAACTCTGGTCCCTGGAATAAAGTGACCCACAACCATTTAAACATGTTTTTATAGTTTATTTATTTAAAAAGTATTGTTCTTGCAGACAGGAACATATTATCCTCTGAGAGGCTCCACCTAAAAGCTGACTTAGATACAGATACTCACAGCCAAACAGTGGGTGAAGCTTGGGGACTCTTATGGAAGAATTGGAGGAAGGAGTGCCGGCCCCAAAGAGGATAGAAACTTCACAGGAAGACCAAAAGAATCAGCTAGCCTGGACTCTTGAGGATCTCAGGGTCTGAGCCACCAACCAAAGAACATTCATGGGCTGGATGTAGGCCTCCCTGCTCATATGTAACAGATATACAACTTGATCTTCATGTGGGTCCTGAACAACTCGAACAGGGGTTATCCCAAAAGCTGTTGCTTATACGTGGGATATAGTCTACTAGCTGGGTTGCCTTGTCTGGACTTAATGGGAGAGAAATTGCCTAGCCTTGGAAAGACTTGAAGTGCCAGGGTGGAGTGGTACCTGGGGGGGGGGGTACCTACTCAGAAAAGAAAGGAATAGTAGAAGGCTACAGGGATGGTGATTGGGATGGGGCAGTGAGCATGATATAAAATGAATAAAAATAAATTTAAAATTTAAAAAACTGTGAAGCAAACATTTGGAGATATCACCTAATAGTTAAGAGTACATATTGCTCTCCCAAGTTTGGTGCTGAGATGGATTATCTATATAACTGCCTCTCAATGCTTAGGGGTCATCAGGAAAGAGGACTTGGAAAGAATGTAAGAACCAGAGGCTTGGGAGTAGAACTGTGAATTTTTATCATTTGGATATGATATGTATGTCCTACACATGAACTCATAGCATCTATGGTTACTTAAACTCTTCACAGGACAAAGCTGGTTAAGATCCCAGCATGGCTGAGAGCATCCACCTCTGTATTTGTCAGGCATTGGTTGACAAATACAGAGGTGGATCCTCTCAGCCAACCATTGGACTGAGCATGGGGTCCTCCATGGAGGGGTTAGAGAAAGGACCCAAGGAGCCAAAGGGGTTTGCAGCCCCATAGGAGGAACAATGATATCAACCAACCAGTACCCCCAGAGCTCCCAGGGATTAAACCACCAACCAAATAATACACTTGGAGGGAGCCATGGCTCCAGCTGCATATGTAGCAGAGGATGGCCTTGTTGGTCATCAATGGGAGGAGAGGCCCTTGTCCCTATGGGTGGGTTGATGAGCAAGGGGAGGGGGAGTAATAAGGGGTTTTTGAAGGAGAAACCAGGAAAGGGGATAACATTTGAAATGTAAATAAAGAAAATATCTAATAAAATGTTTTAAAAACAGAAAAAACAGAAAAATTCTAAAAAAAAAAAAAAGAAAAAAGAAAAAATCTGATCAGACCCCAAGTCTCCTCCCCTCTCCCCTCCAAAAAAAAAAAAAAAATCCCAGCATGCACTGGGGAGGAGCTCACAGGCCCACCACTAGTTGAGGAGCTGGTTGTCTGTTGATATCATTGGTTAGATTGGCTGTGAAATTTACTTGAATACATACATGAAATCTTTAACGAAAATAGTGTGTACCTTTTCTAAATAGCTTTTCCTAATCTTATGGAATTCATGGTCTTTTAAGCCCTAAATTCAACTTTTATTCTCTTATACTGAGAAAAATCAAAGCCTTGGGCATGCTTCCATTTTCCCTGTACTGTGTTTCAGCCCCACATACAACTTGGAATTGCAGCACAGGATTGTTCTATACATGTTACCTACTTTTAAAATTGTTTCAGACAATGGAGTTTTTCTGCTTCCATTTACTTCGTTAAAGTCACAAGCATTTATCCTAACTACTCATGTTATTCATATGATTGCTGTCAACAAAATCAACCATCAAATCCCAATATAAAAGATGAGTAACTAAAACTAATGTAGCTAAGTTGGTTTAGCACATAAACTTTGTATAAAGTATTCCTAAACTCAAATATTACATAGTTCTTAGTTCTAATCTTTGACAATATAACATAGACTTTGTGCCTTAGTTTCTACATGGAAAAACTCATATCGTGATATCCTTAACTCGAAATTTCTAAAGTGAGTTAAATTAACTAACATGGTAAAAAAAAATTAAAAACTAAACTGTTAAATTATCTACACCTACCACCTACCTCAACCTTCTATGGAACAAATAAAAATTAGAAACATAGTCAAATTGTTGCCACTTTAAATACATTCCAAATATGACCATGTCCCTGTTGCTAGGAAGATATATATATATTTCTATATTTCTATTCATATATATAATGTTACGAGCCACACTCCAAATAAGGCTTGAATATAGCTGTCTTATGTTGATACTGGCTGACATCTTAACTATCCCTAAACCATGTATGTTTTCCTGTCTTCTCTATGAATCTTTACTTAAGCCTTTTCCCAATCACACTATCTCCCAGAATTAGCTATAGAGCACACATTCCCATCTTTATTGAAGGTCATCACACACTTGTATCACGCAACTTTTGATAGTTGCAAATAAAATCTCTATTACCCCAAGTCCTACCACCCCTTGAAAGAGAAGATATGTCTGTTCATTCATTGATAGTGTAATCACATGACTTCAAATATCCAATGATTGCTCCAGCTTCTCAAAGTCAATACAAGAATTATTTCTTCATTGATTACTTAGTTTAAAGTACTTGGTGGTTAAGAAAAAATACATTTTACTTTTATACATGATTATGATGGTTCTCCTTCTAAAATCATATAATGTTAGAATATGTCTATCTTCAGATTAAGCTTCAACTTAATTTAGGAGTATCACTATTTGAACATTACAGATAAAAATTACTAAACTGGCATTGTTTGTATCATTATTTCACCAAGACCACAAACAAGTAAAATGTCATGTTTTACTGTCTCTAACTCAAAATCCCCCCACCTCTCAAAATAACCATAACTTTGTATGGACTCTCTAACTTCAATCTGACTCTCTACTGATATCTTCCTGTTGTTATCTAATCATGTGTGCACTTCACTAATCAAAATCTCTATTACAATATCCTTGATCCAAATTTAATCCTAGCCACCTGCCATGTCTTTCTTTCCCCTCACAACAGGCTTTTTTTGAAAGTTTTCTTTATAGTCATTTCTTTCTCCCCTGTTTATTGAATGTATTATATATCATAAACCACTTTACCAAGATTATTGAACAATAGAGCAATGGCTTCTCAATCATTTGTATGTCATTTGATATCACTTACTCTAATATGACAATATTAGGTCTGAGAGTTTGCATTCCCTTAGTCCCCATTCTTAGTCAGCTGAAAATTTCCACAATGGCTGCTTCTTCCTCTAACTACACATTAATATTGCTTGACGCTCTTCACAGTCCAGTTATAAAGTCATGTATTATTAACTTGTTCTCAAGTGTTGGTGTTGTTTTGAGAAGTGGGAGGAAATTTTAGGAAGTTGAGCCGAGCTGGAGCCAACAGGGCTGTGGTGAGGTAGGTGTCATAAGGGCATCTTGTCCTTGGCTCATGATCCTTTTTCTCTTTGCTTCCTGTCTGTCTTGATGTACCTCCCACACACATCTACTGCCAATAATATTCTAACAAGGTCTCAGACACATGGCGTCAAGTGACACATGGACCCTGTAAAACTCTGAACTGAAACAAATTCTTCCCCCTGAAGTTGTTTCTGTGAGGTATTTTGTTAAAACAATGTGAAAATTAATATGCCTCTGCAAAAGGTTGTCACTTAGCCCTGGGTCAGTCATCACATCATGACATTTCTGGATCTGGTTGGTGAAGGTTCCAAGCATGAGGCAGACAAAGACTGAAGTAGTTACTATGCAATGACAAACTTCAACCTAGCCTACTGGCTGGTACTCCTGGAGTGTATAGTACTGATGGGGTTTCCAGTGGCAACAAAGGCAGGACAACAACAGCTTTCCTGAGACTTTCTTCAGATTTATGATATAGATGGTAGTACTCTTGGTCTATACAGGTGCTATACCTGAAATCAGAATTGGTACCACTTAAGTAGGTTCCTTGCTGCAAGCAATTGAAAATATTCTCTTCTTTCAGATGCAGGACATCAATTACTCTAATTATCATGTGAAAACTTCTTCATAAGTTATGGGAATTAAGAAATACCATATGGGTTCCACTCTGGTCAGGGTAAAAAAAATCTAACTATTTTTGTAACAAATATATTAAGTCACTTGTATTCTCTCAATATATATTTGTATTCCATGCACTCTGCCTAGAAAATGAAAAGATCTGGGTACTATATTCATATTGTCCTTACTTATAGAAAAGGCAACATAAAATGTATATTTTCATAGAAAAATAATGATATATTAGTATCAAATATGATGCTCAAATCATAACATTCAATAAGCTAAAATAATGATATATTTATATCTATACATATGTAATATAAGTTATCTAGTGAAATGAATGTTTCATCCATTTCATATGTAATGAAAGTTTAAAAAATAATGATTCAAAAGTAATTACTACTTGAATTTTTGAATAAATGGAAAACAAAAAGAGATGTAGTGTGTTTTAGATATTTTATGAAAGAGAGCTTGTGTTACTCATTACTTTCTTCAAAAAGCTGATATATCCTTGTCAATATTAGTATCTTTAATAGATATCATATTTTTCATTTACTGATCAGCAGTTTTTATTTATGGCACTACAAAACTGAAAAGACAAAAATGGTGTCTGAATTGCTTGTGATATCTTTATGTATGCATGTACGAATCATTAAGTAGTTGCCACTCTCTCTTCCCTAGTGCCGATTTATTTACTATGCATTTATTTATTCTTCTCTGTATAATGAGCCCCCAGAGTATGTTTCATTATAGGAGAAAGCTCACATTTCTCACTTGCGGTCAGTGGTATGTGGTTAATTTGAAATCACTTAAACTATTAAATCTGTCAAGTGCATTGATTTTATTTTCAATTCACATCAGTGTTTTAGTATGCGTTTTCGTTACTGGGTCAAACTGACAAATTAATTTAGGAGCATTCTCTGGGAATACTCTTCACTGCTGTCATTATATGCAAGCTACTGTTTGAAATTAATACATCCCTATTAAAGTTGACTGCCAAAGCTATCACACTTAACAGAAAGAATAATGGATAGACAAAAAATGGTGCTATATCCACAACTCTTATACTGTGAGGACATTCAGTTACAGAAAGAAATGGTTCGTCAAAAATTAACAGTAACAAGATTCTTTCATTGTTTGTTTATTTTTATTAATTTTATTTATTTACATATCAAAAATTGTTCCCCTTCCTGGTTTCTCCTCCACAAACCCCCTATCCCTTGCCCCTCCCCCATACTTCTATGAGCATGCTCCCCCACCCACTCCTCTGTCACCACCTTATCATCCCCCTATGTTGGGACATGGAACCTCCACAGAACCAAGGGACTCCCCTTCCATTGATGCCAGATAAGGCCATCCTCTGCTACATAAGTAGCTGGAGCCATTAGTTTCACCATGTGTACTCTTTGGTTGATGGTTTAGTCCCTGGGAGCTCGGGGGCAGGGGACAAGGAGGGTCAGTTAGTTGATATTGTTGTTCTTCCTATGGGGTAGCAATCTGCTTCAGCTCCTTCATTCCTTCCCCCTTCCATTGGGGTCCCCTTGCTCAGTCCAATGGTTGGCTACAACCAGCTACATCTGTATAGGTCAGGCTCTGGCAGAGCATCTCAGGAGATAGCTATGTCAGGCTTATGACAGCAAGCACTTTTTGGCATCAACAATAGTGTCTGGGTTTGGTGTCTACAGATGGGATGGATCCCTACATGGAGCAGTATCTGATGGACTTTCCTTCAGTCTCTGCTCCACTCTTTGTCCCTTGCATTTCCTTTAGACAGGAACAATTCTGGGTTAAAATTTTTGAGATGGGTAGATGGCTCTATCCCTCAACTGGGGACCATGCCTGTCTACTGGATATGATCTGTATCTTCTACCTCCACTTTGTGGGGTATTTTGGCTAATGTCATCCCCATTGGGTCCTGGGAGCCTCTTGCTTCCCTGGGAGTTTCTAGTGGTTACCCCCAGTTCCCCATCCCCCACTGCTACACACCTCAGTTCAATTTCCTAACCCTCTGTACTTCTCCCTCATCTCCTCCCACACCTGATCTCCCCCTCCTCTTTCCCTCCCAGGTCACACCCTCCCTCTATCTTATTTTGTCCCCCCTTCTAAGTAGGACTAAAGCATCCACATGTTGTTCTTCCTTCTTCTTGAGCTTCATATAGTCTTTGAGTTGTATCATGGGTATTCCGAGCTTTGGGGATAATATCCACTTATCAGTGGGTATATACCATGTGTGTTCTTTTGTGACTGGGATACCACACTCAGAATGATATTTTCTAGTTCCATTATTTTACCTGACAATTTCATGAAATCATTGCTTTTAACAACTGCATAGTACTCTATTGTGTAAATATGCCACATTTTGTGTATCCATTCCTCTGTTGAGAGACATCTGGGTTGTTTCCAACTTCTGGTTATTATGAATAAGGCTTCTATGAACATAGTGGAGTATGTACCCTTGTTGTATGTTGGAACATCTTTTGAGTATATGCCCAGGAGTGGTATAGCTGGGTCCTCAGGTAGTACTATGTCCAATTTTCTGAGGAACCTCCAGACTGATCTGCAGATGTTTTACCAGCATGCAATCCCACCAGCAATGGAGGAGTGTTCCTCTTTCTCCATATCCTCACCAGCATCTGCTGTTACCTGAGGTTATTATCTTAGTCATTCTGATTGGTGTGAGGTGGAATCTCAGGGTTGTTTTGATTTGCATTTCCCTGATGACTAAGGATATTGAACATTTCTTTTTTTCTTTCTTTCTTTTTTTCTTTAGGAAGTTGCTTTTTTGTATTTCATAATTTATTTTTTAAAAGTTAATTAACTTGTTTATTTACACTCCATATTTTATCCATCCTGCCCCATCCACCCTCCAACTGTTCCACATCCCATACCTTCTCCCCATCCCCCTCCTCCTCACCCCACCCCCCCACCCCACCCCCCGTCTCCAAGTGGATGTAACCACCCCTACACCACATGACCTCTAAACTCCCTGGGACCTCCAATCTCTTGAGAATGAAGTACATAATCTCTGAATGAACACAGTCCTGAGAGTCCTCTACTGTATATGTGTTGGAAGCCTCATATCAGCTGGTGTATGCTGCCTGTTTGGTGGTCCAGTGTTTGAGAGTTCTCGGGGGGGGGTGCTCCAGATTAATTGAGACTGCTGGTCCTCATATATGGTCGCCCTTCTCCTCAGCTTCTTTCAGCCTTCCCTAAACCAACAACAGGGTCAGCTGCTTCTGTCCTTTGGTTGGATGCAAATATCTACATCTGATTCTTTTAGCTGCTTGTTGGGTCTTCCGAAGTGTGGTCATGATAGGTTCCTTTTTGGGAGTGCTCCATAGCCTCACTAATAGTGTCATGCTTTAGGACGTCCCCTTGAGCTGGATCCCACTTGGGCCTGTTGATGGACCTTCTTTTCCTCAGGCTCCTCTCCATTTCCATCCCTGTAGTTCTTTCAGACAGGAACAATTATGGGTCAGCGTTGTGATTGTGGGATGGCCCCCCTCTCCCTCATTTGATGCCCTGTCTTCCTGCTGGAGGTGGGCTCTATAAGTTCCCTCTCACTACTGTCTGACATTTCATCTAAGGTCTCTCCCTTTGAGTCCTAACAGCCTCTCACCTCCCAGGTCTCTTTATGCATTCTGAAGGGTCTCCCAACCTCTTATCTCCTGAGGTTGCCTGTTTCCGTTCTTTCTGCTGGCCCTCAGGGCTTCAGTCCTTTTCCCTCACCCAATACCAGATCAGGTTCCCCTCTACCTCCCAACTTCCTCCACCTACCCACACCCATTCACTTTTCTTTAGATGCTTCTCAGCCATTTGATATTCCCCAGTTGAGAATTCTTTGTTTAGCTCTATACCTCATTTTTAATAGGGTTGTTTGGTTCTTAGGAGTGTAACTTCTTTAGTTCTGTGTATATTTTGGATATTGTCCCTCTATAGGATGTAGGATTGGTAAATATCTTTTCCCAGTATGTAGTTTGCAGTTTTGTCCTATTGCCAGTGTCCTTTCCTTACAGAAACTTTTCAATTTCATGAGATCCCATTTGTCAATAGTTTATCTTAGAGCCCCTTAAAGAGACCTTCAAGTAGTGTCCCTAAAAATAACCTAGTAAGAATTCTTCATATTATCTAATTTTGTTCTTCATCATACCCAGTGTTTCAAGGTGTGTGTGTGTGTGTGTGTGTGTGTGTGTGTGTGTGTGTGTGCCCGCAAGGTGGGATAGAAAAATAGAGAGGGATAGAATCAGACTAGTACTTGATGGCATATAAAGGTAAATATTGGATTATTAAAAATGGTCTAGAATAAATTTGTGAAGTACAAAATCAAAGAGTACCAAATCACTACTAAATTTGTCTACACTTTTAATTAATATTTAGCCATGTGAATAAATAGTATCCTGTGATGTGTAGTCATGCTTTCATTATTGAATCATATTGCCACCAATGCTGAGTGGTCAAGTACTTTCTAAAGAATTCTGAAAGTGTGACAATGTTCTGATTAATATATTAGTATCAAAGGTGCAAATTTTCATCAAAAATAAACCCTGATCATATACTAAACTTTTTATTTCCTTGGAAATTAAGATATATACAGTCTAGAAATAATTCTTTTAAGTGACCATTCTATAAGTAAAATTGAAGTACAATAGGAAATAAATATTTTTATTCACAAGCATCCAGAAAACTTAAACTTTTAAGTACATGTACAAGAAATAAAAGCAAGACACAAATCAAAGTTCAAAATGACGCAGAAGTGTCCAGATAGAAGGAGGCAATAAGAAGCATTGAGGATGGCAATCACTCTGAAAGCTGCTATTTTGAAGAGCGATACACTCAGTATATAAAGGAAAGAAGCAGTAGTACTGCCAGCAGGAGGTCCTGACATATTCTTACCTAGACTATTGTCACATCACATCACTGATACTTCTGAGATCTCTTCCTTTTGATCTATGAATTTTTTGTTTATATGTGTTGTCTAACTATTCCTGGGATGCTGTGGGAAAAGAGTCTGTTCAAGGAAGAAAAGGGCAGTGATGGTACACTATAGAAACAGTACCACCCAAGTCTACTGTGATGAACCAATGAGCTTACAGGAGCATGGATAACTGGTAAGTTGCCTGTGTATCAGTGACTCAGAAACAGCTACATTACTGAAAATTCCCACCCACCTCCAGCGATCTCATAGAAGCTTTGTCATCGAGTCCTGCCATCGGTTAAACTTCTCTGTAGATCCCAGGATCACATGCAGGTGGGAGGCAGGAGGAAGTAGTAAAGTCAGATTCTGAGCAAATGTTTTTTACCTTTCTCCTTTACCTCCTCTAGAGAAAGTCAGCCATCCCTAGTTCTCACTGTGTCCTGCTTAGTTCATTGCTGCAACTAAAGACCACAATGACCAAGTGAGGAAAAAGGTACACTAGAGTAAGCTCACATTGTCAATTGTCTATTACGTAGTAAGCTACTATGTGTAATATAGCAAAATGATAAGTTTGAAATAAATGTATTAGTAACCACAAGAACTCGAGTCTCATTATTTTTTTGAGGTACTTTGTCCTTTGGGGAAGATGCTATTATTCTAAGCTGATCTATTTAGCTAAATATTGAGAGAAACCTCTGTAATTTTACTTTTCATCAAGATGTTCAACTCTTCTTGAGAATGCTAGAACACCTCAAGTGATTAGTTCAAAAGTATATTATATGTGGGGATATGTAAAAATAGTCATCTTTCAAATTTTGTCTCTTTTAATTGAATAATTGAGTGGCTAGGCTAAAACTACCTAAAATTTCCTGTAATGCAACCATATCTACTGAGAATGAGCAACTTGGACAGTAGATATTTAATTCTATGATCGAAACAAATATAAAAATAATATAAGTTTTAACTCCACTCTAATATTAAGTGAAAGCTAAACTGACAAAAAAAAACCCAAACAAACAACTCTACTAGATTCATAGGAGAAAGAACGACATGGCTCCAACTTCTGTAGCCAAAATTAGCAAAATGAATGAATTTCAGAGCATAGAACAATGCATATAAACTATTCAAGGGGAAAATTCTAGAATAAGAGAGCATGAACTGTGGGCTTCTGGAAATCCAGTGTGGAGAACTAGAACATGAACAACAAAATAAGGAGGCTAGAGAGCTAGCTTAATGGTTAAGAACACTGGGTACTCTTTTACAGGAACTGAGTTTGATTCTCAGAACGTGCATAGTAGCTGACAAATATTTATAAATCCAATCTCAGGAGATTCAGTAGCCTGTTCTGGCTCTGTGTGCACCAAGCACACACATGGTGCACAGAAATATATGCAGACAAAACACTCACCTATGTGTGTATGCAAATATATCTTTAAAAACAAAATCAGGGATCCTGGTAAATGACAGTCACTTTTAAGATAGGCAAACAAGGACCAACTACATGATGTCTGCTAAGCTGGATCTACGTTGTATATATAATGACACCTACACATTAAAGAAAATATTCAGACTAAATTCTATCATGGTATCTGTAATAGAAATAAATGAATATTGTTGAGTTTCACACAGCAAACACCAAAGAAAAAAAGTTATCAGGGCTAACACAGAAGGTTAAATAATAATTAAGGGCTCAGTTCTCTAAGAATTTTTAAATATTTAACATATGTACCTAATAATAGTGCATCAAATTATTTTCTGAAGCAAAAGTGATACAATTGTGTAAAAAATAGATCTTCCTTTATTGGAGTTGGAGCATTCAACATAGTTTGTCAAACTATGTAGATCTTGAAAACAAAAGACCCAATAAAAATACATTTGATTTTACTTGCTCATACCTATAATCTTATAACATTTGTAAGGCTAAGGCAGGAGGATTGCTGAAAGTTAGGGTCCACCTCAGCTACCTTGTGACTCACAGGATAGACTGAGCTACAGAGAGACACTGTCACAAACACATCCTTTCTTCTCTCTGTCTTTGTCTCTCTGTCTCTCTCTGTCTCTCTGTCTATCTGTCTCTCTCTCTCTCTCTCTCTCTCTCACACACACACACACACACGCGCACACACGCACATATACACACAAACACACCTCCATCAGTCTACTGAATATTATGGTATTTTTATAGAGATTATCTAATCCTAAAGTAACCTATGACACATTACATGAAACTTTCACATATATATATATATATATATATATATATACATATATATATATATATATATTCTAGTTGATAAAACAAATCATTACAAATTTACAAGAATAGAAATCAACCTGGGAAGGTGGTTCAATGCTAAATTGTTTTGAGGAATAAGCATGAGGAATGGAGTTTGGATCCCATAACTCATTAAGAAGTAGCTCCTTATTTGAGTACTATGATATTCTTCATAAAAATCAGTTTGGTTCTACAGGCTTAAACTAAAGACACAAGCAACTGGTCTCTTGTCAGTAGTTGGCTTCATAAGACATCTATGTTTATAATAAAGGACAATATTCATTTCATCCAGGAAGATCAAGGAAGAGAAGTTGACTGGTGCTAAAATATTTTTAATTGCCACTTCTGTACCAATCACTGAACTGGGCACTTGACAAGCATCACTTCTTAATCCTCAGAACATTCAAGGGAGGGTGCCATTTCCTGAGCCATGAATAAGCTGAAGGACTGCCCATTGCGGTTTCTTAACTTCATATCTGTGGACCACTTGAAGGTCTGTTCCCAGTTCATGGCCTGCTCAAAGTCTGATGGCATTAGTACTGAGGAGTTGGACACTGCATCTGGAGTTTGAGACCCTGTTATCCTCTGCAAGGAGTCAACTGTGTGTCCTGGAAGCTGAAACCCAGATACTTATTGATAAGTAAGATAAGAAAGGTGACTGATGATTCCTGAAGCTAGGTAGAGACCATGAGCTTGGTGCTCCCTTCAAACAAGAAGCAGAACCTGGAAGCGAAAGCAGGACATGGGCCAGCCCCTGGCCCAGGATGACCCAAATCCAAAAATGTTCAGACCAAGATTCAGGAATATGAATTTACTGATGACTCAATCGATATGTCTCAAATCCCCAAGAATGATGCTCCCACCAGGTTCAGGGCTTCTGCGGAGCCGCATTGTGCTGACATCACCAGTGAGGAGATATGAACACTAGAGGAGCTCCTGAAGCTCCCTAAAGGTGAAGAAAAACATTGTAAGATTCTTCGTCTAGGGAAAAATTGTTCTCAGCACTGGACCCAAGAGGATCTGGTAGAGGAGCAGAAGGATGGGACTGACAAGAAGAAGGCCTCATAGGACAGCTGACTGAACTAAACACAGAAATGTAGATGTCTTGCTGAAGAAGTTTGAGGACCAGCCTAGGCAGTTCCCTTTGGTTCTCTTACATAGCACCTGCTGTAGGCCCTCATGGAGGAAAATATTTACCCTATGGAGGACTCTCCTATTCCTGACATGTCTGGGGAAGAATCAGTGGCTGATGGAGCAAGCACCTCTCCCTGAAATCAGAACAAACCTTTCAGCATGCCACATACTTTGTGTCATCTCCCTGGCCTGGCGGAAGTCTAGAAGTCCTTTGAAGCCTAGGCCAGAATCTGCCTATTAAATAACAGTCTCAGGGCTGAAACACTCTCAGGACACTAAGGTGAGCTTTGTACAGCCAGTATGCAAGGCTTTACTGTGCTGGCCTTGACCTAGTATCTGCCTGAAGTCCCAGATGAGCACGCTTGTTCCTTGTGCCCTTTCCCTCTTACCTTCGCCATACCTCTCCCTTAAGGACTTCTTTCTTGAGGTTTTATAAAGGACAAACTTAAGAATAAAATGACTGCTGCATTTTGTTTTGTTTTGTTTTTAATGTTACAAAAATATTTTTATTTAACTTTATCATTTCTACATTATTTCTTTCCCCCTTTCCATTACATGATCCTTTTATTTCTTCATTACAGGTTCCCATAGCACTACTAGTCAAAAAACTCTGGTTATTCTAACAATATCCTAATTCCTTTGTTTCCTAACATAATTGGAGATGTATTCAAGGTACCAAACAAAAAAATTCAAACCCAACAAAATGCCAGCTCTGAGAAGAAAAAGCAGAAACAAAGAACCACCCCTAAGCAAGAAACTATTTAGAATAGACACCAAAGAAAGAAAGATAGAAAGAAAGAGAGAGGGGGAAAGAGAGGGGGGAAAGAAAGAAAGAAAGAAAGGAAGGAAGGAAGGAAGGAAGGAAGAAGAAAGAAATCAGTTTTCTTCAGTGTAGTGTCACTGGGTATATCAACCATTTTCCAGGATAGGACCCAAGCTATCAACACAACACAGACTCCACAGTGTGTAGGGATACTCTTCATTTTGTTTTGTATTGGAATTTTTGCTTGTTTTATCAAAACAAATTGTGTGGAAAATAAATTTAATGCTCATTTCTGAAGGGAAATGGAGTAAGACTGGATCTGAGGGAGGAGGGATTTAAGGAGAGGGACTGAGAGGGTTGAAGAGAGGAGAAATTATAATTGGGAGGTGATGTATGAGAGAAAAGCAAAATTTCTTAAAAAAATTAAAGAGAAGACTAAAATAAAAACACTTCTATTAAAGTTATTTTACAAGAATAGGTTTCTTAGTATTCATCATAGCATACTTTACTTAAAATTCCATTATCTTTAAGCATGTACAAACTATGTTAGGAAAGGCTGTGCAGAGCAATTTCTAAGCCACTTGAGAAGAGCATGTTTACTATTTTGTATCACATATATTCTGTTACCTTGCTCAGCACACTGGGCTTCAAATGACTTGCAGTTAATTCTCATTGCCCTATACATCCATTTAGTCCAGTCATTACAGATAACACTCAAAGAACAAACCAAATAAAACAGTTCCAAGTAAAGTATTTTTCCCAGCGATCTATACTTATCCAGAAAATATTTCAAGAATTACATCTTCAGAATAAATTGGTAACCTCTCAGAAGAACACAGAGTCAGGAAAAATATTCTGTGGCAGGGGTATGTACTTATGACAACAAAAGAAAGGGGCTGTGTAACCATATTCTAGACCAATATGTCAAGTGTATATGTTAGGTAGAATTAGTTCTCAGCCACCCTCATTATTTATACATTTACTAAGCACTGTATACATTTCATAAGAAAAATAGCTCTATAAGTAAAACATACTTCCTATAGAAAGATAATATTAGGGCGAGTGAAACTGCTCAGCAGGTTAAGGCATTTGCCCTCAAGCCTGAAACCTTGAACTCCATTCCTAAAACTCAAATGGTGGAAGGAGGGAACCAACTCCCACAAGTTGTACTCTGGCATCCACATATGTGTCATGCAAACACACACCCACATACATACATAAACACATACATACATAAACACATACATACATACACACACATGAAAATTAAGTAATAAGTAGAACTTTGAAAAATAAAACTAAAGGATCATATTAAAGAGAAGGCTCAAAGAAATGAACTTGTCAAAGTCTGAATGTGTTTATGGAGTCAAATGTGCTTTAACATACAAAAATCATTTTAGAAATTTTTTAAAAATCTTACATTTTGAAGACATTCACCTCCCACGCTTCTAATGCAATGCTCTTTAGCTGCGAAGCAGAACAATTTTAGAATCACAACTTTCAGCGAACCCAATCAACTGATAGAATGGCAGACCTGTGCCTCTGCTGAGATGACTATGCTGATGAAGCCAAGTGGGCCAATTTACCCTGCTAAAGGAAGTTCCTCAGACCTCAGCCTGACATCTTGCAAATGGGAGCCATCAGTCACAGGGAAAGGCTGGTGGAGGTGTCAGTGGCATACAGCCAATTTATCCCCATTGTAGTAAAGCAGCTTCGAGTCCAGCCCAGATGAAGCTTACGCCACAGCATTTCTCTTGTTAATAAAAGAAAGAGCTATCATCCAAACAAGACTGATCTAGCATGGCTCACTGTATAAATCTGATCTGCCAAAATGAACTTTTAAGACCAAATGGTTCCACAATTACTGAGCAACACATCAATTTGCGATTTGATGAGGACTGAAGTAAAAATGATAGGAGTATAGACAGACTTCAAAATACTGTACACACTTAATTATAATGCATCTTGGGCCAACCTTCAAAAACAATTCACAGCTACTGAAAAAGAAAGTGTGACTTCTAGCAGAAACTTCACCAATTAATTAATTAATATAGAAACCATCCAAGTTTTGTGAGTCCAAGGTCTGTTTCACCTATTAATGAGGGAACTAAGAAGATGCCAAAGGCAGTTTCAAAGAAAATTTGGGAAACTGAAAGTTCTCGGTCAGTGGGAAACAAAGAAACTGAAGTAAAAAGTGCCAAAAATAGGCATAAAATTGGTAAGACACCAAACGCAACTATCTCATCTAATTACCTTTACAGAATTATAAGATGACCTCAATCAGTTGTGTAAAGAAAATCAAATTCTCTTAGAGTACATTTGAAGCAAAAAAATAAACAAGCAAAACCAAAAAATAACTAATGGTTACATCTTACCATCAATATTTTCATTATATCTGAGTGATTGCTGAGATGCGGTTTCGAAACACTTGCAGCTGATGCTTGGGTACAAAGAAGCTGATAGTTATAGCCAAAGACATCGACAATGTCTTTTACGTAGTGTTTTAGGGTTTTGCAACAATGCCACACTGTTCAACATGTAGTCTATGCTCACTGTTCACAAGTACCAACATCACCTGAAAATGGAAATTTGTAGTCTTAGCCCCTGTCCTAAATATAAAATCAGAATATTGGCTTATAAAAGATTAAGAGGGAATTCAAGTAACCACCAAATTTTGAAGCAACTCTCACTAATCTGATATTTAAATAATTAACATAAGATGGTAATCATCTTTTGCCTTATTACAAGGCTGAGAAATTTTCTCTACATTACCATTACCAAGAAACTGATACTGTTCTAAAACCCTTAAATGAAATAAACTGGCAAATATGCCCCCCAATAGACAACAAATAAGACTATTCAAATAAAAAAAATTCACTCCCCAGCCTTACCCCCAATCTCTGCCCATGATCCTCACCACCAGGGGCCTGCGTGAGTGGACTTGGACACATTCAATATCAGCAAACATGCACTGGAGTGGTCTTAAATATCATGATTTATGTATCATTGATTTATCTCTGTTAAGAGGTGCTACATCCTTGCTTCCACATGTGTCAGTCTCTTTTAGAAATTACCAGATCAAGAGACGAGCAGAGGGCAGTGTCTACATAGTAAGCAATCAGTAGAAAGTGTTCTATTTGAATGATAACTAGGAAAGAACACAACGATTTTAGTGAATGTGTTGTACACTTAGTATAAAGTTGTTAACAAATTTTGGGTGGATGTGCCAAGCTAGACTTGATGTTAACTACATTTTATTAAAGGCTGATAAGCAGTCTGCTGCTGACTATTAAAATGAAGAGCATAGTAATCAGAGAGGAGGCAGTCTACGGACACATCAGAAAAATGGAAATCCTCATTTAAGTAAAAAAAAAAACTCACTTTGAAATAATAGGAGAATAGCCTGTCCAAGACATTCAAAGTTTTACCATTTTTCAAAATATATTTACAGAGCTTGCCTTAGGGGAGTTCTCCAATCCAGGCACTCAGGAGGTACTAAAGATCCACAGCCCTCTCTGCCCCTTCCCTGCAAGCGGAGAGCTTGCCTTCAGGGATGGCTCCAACCCAGAGACTCAGGTGAGATCACCATTTTCTCTCTGGTGACCTTCTAAGGCAGGACCAGCTGGGAGGCACAGGCCTCAGAAATGGCAGGGCAGCCAGCACAGGATGCTTTCTGCCTCCCTCTTCACCTAGGAGGTACTGCAGATCCACAGCCCTCTCTGCCCCTTCTCCGCTCCTGGAGAGCCTGTCTCCAGGGTTTGTTCTGACCCCAGGACTCAGGAGGAATGACTGATCCACAGCCCACTGCACACAGGTCTTACCAGAGGAGAGCTGATCTCCCAGAAGTGATGAAACAGACTTACAGACCAACAGGAGGAACAAGCTCCAGCCAGAGACAGCAAGAACATCTAACACCAAAGATCAACAGATGGCAAAAGGCAAATGCAAGAATCTTACCAACAGAAACCAAGACTACTTGGCTTCATCCGAACCTAGTACTCCTACTACAGCAAGTCCTGGATATCCCAAAACACCAGAAGAGAAATATTTGGATCTAAAATCATATTTCATGATGGTGATAGAGGAATTTAAGAAGAGCATGAATAACTCCCTTAAAGAAATATAGGAGAACACAGGTAAACAGGTTCAAGCCCTTAAAGAGGAAACACAAAAATCCCTTAAAGAATTACAGGAAAGCACAACCAAACAGGTGAAGGAACAAAACCATCCAGGACCTAAAAATGGAAGTAGAAACAGTTAAGAAATCACAAAGAGAGATAACTCTGGAGATAGAAATCTTAGGAAAGAAGTCAGGAACCATAGATGCAAGCATCACCAACAGAATACAAGAGATAGAAGAGAGAATCTCAGGGGCAGAAATAAAATAGAAAACATTGACACAACAGTCAAAGAAAACACAAAATGCAAAAAGTTCCTAACCCAAAACACCCACGAAATCCAGGACAAAATGGGTAGACCAAACCTAAGGATAATAGGCATAGAAGAGAGTAAAGACCTCCAACTTAAAGGGCCAGTAAATATCTTCAACAAAATTATAGAAGAAAACTTCCCTAACCTAAACAAAGAGATGCCCATGAACATACAAGAAGCATATAGAACTCCAAATAGACTGGACCAGAAAAAAATTCCTCCTGCCTCATAATAGTCCAAACACCAAATGCACAAAACAAAGAAAGCATATTAAAAGCAGTGAAGGAAAACGAACAAGTAACATATAAGGGTAGACCTATCAGACTTCTGGCCAGAGACTATGAAAGCAAGAAGATCCTGGGTTGATGTCATTTAGACCTTAAGAGAACACAAATGCCAGCCCAGGTTATATACCCAGCAAAACTCTCAATTACCATAGTTAGAGAAACCAAAATATTCCATGACAAAACCAAATTTACACAATGTATTTCCACAAATCCAGCCCTTCAAAGGGTAATAAATGGAAAACTTCAACACAAGGAGGGAAACTACATCCTAGAAAAAGAAAAAAAGTAATTTTAAAACAAAATTAAAAGAAGATAGCCATATGAACAGAATTCAAACTCTAACAACAAAAATAACAGGAAGCAACAATTACCTTTCTTTAATTTCTATTAATATCAATGGACTCAATTCCCCAATAAAAAGACATAGACTATCAGACTGGGTATATAAGCAGGACCCAACATTTTGTTGCATACTGGAAACCCACCTGAGTGACAAAGACAGACACTATCTCAGAATAAAAGGCTGGAAAACAATTCTCCAAGCCAATGGTACCAAGAAAAAAGCTGGAGTAGCCATTCTAATATCGAATAAAATCAACTTTCACTCTAAAGTGATCAAAAAAGATAAGGAGGGACACTTCATATTCATCAAAGGTATGATCTACCAAGAAGAATTTTCAATTCTGAACTTCTATGCTCCAAATGCCAGGGCATCTACATTCATACAAGAAACTTTACTAAAGCTCAAAGCACACATTGCACTGCACACAATAGTAGTGGGAGACATCAACACCCCACTCTCTGCAATGGACAGACCATGGAAACAGGAACTAAACAAGGACACAGTGAGACTAACAGAAGTTATAAAACAGATGGATTTAACAGATATCTATAGAACTTTTTATCCTAAAACAAAAGTATTTACCTTCTCCTCAGCACTTCATGGTACCTTCCCCAAAATTGACCATATAATTGGTCACAGATCAGGCCTCAATAGATACAAGAAGATTGAAATAATTCCATGTATCCTATCAGATCACCATGGACTAAGACTGCTCCTCAATAACAACATAAACAAATAGAATTCCCACACATACATGGAAGCTCAACAACATTCTACTCAATGATAACTTGTTCAAGGAAGAAATAAAGAAATTAAAGACTTTCTAGGGTTTAATGAAAATGAAGCCACAACATAACCAAACTTATGGGACACAATGAAAGCAGTCCTAAGAGGAAAACTCATAGCTTTAAGTGCCTACAAAAAGAAACTGGAGAGCACATACACCAGCAATTTGACAGCACATCTAAAAGCAATAGAACGAAAAGAAGCAAATTCACACAAAAGAAGTCGAAGGCAGGAAATAATTAAACTCGGGGCTGAAATCAAACAAATAGAAACCAAAAGAACTATACAAAGAATCAACCAAACCAGGAGTTGGTTCTTTCAGAAAATCAACAAAATAGATAAAACCTTAGCCCAAGTGACTGGAAGGCACAGAGACATTATCCTAATTAACAAGATCAGAAATGAAAAGGGAGACATAACAGACACTGAGGAAATCCAGAAAATAATGAGAACCTACTACAAAAGCCTATACTCAACAAAACTGGAAAACCTGGATAAAATGGACAATTTTCTAGACAGATACCAGGTACCAAAGTTAAATCAAGATCAGATCAACGATCTAAACAGTCTCATATCTGCTAAGGAAATAGAAACAGTCATTAATAGTCTCCCAACCAAAAAAAAGCCCAGGTCCAGATGGGTTTAATGCAGAGTTTTATCAGAGCTTCAAAGAAGACCTAATACCAATACTCCTCAAACTATTCCACAAAATAGAAATGAAAGGTACTCTACCCAATTCGTTCTATGAACCCACAATTACTCTTATACCTAAACCACACAAAGATCTAACAAAGAAAGAAAACTTCACATCAATTTACCTTATGAATATTGATGCAAAGATACTCAATAGAATTCTTGCAAATCAAATCCAAGAACACATCAAAACGATCATCCAACATGATCAAGTAGACTTCATCCCAGGGATGCAGGGATGGTTCAATATTCAAAAATCCATCAACGTAATTTACCATATAACAAAGTCAAAGAAAAAAACATGATTGTTTTATTAGATGCTGAGAAAGCATTTGACAAAACAATTTGGTATTGGATAACCAAATGGGGAGGACTCTTTCCTGCACAAAACAATTTCTCCTTAGTTGTCTGTGGTTCTTCATCTAGGGTTGAATCCTGTGAGGTGAGCTTTCCCTGTTCCGTATTAGCATCTCCTATGGTGTCACCATTTTAAAGTCATGTTGATGAGAGTTTATCGTGTAGTCATTCTGACATTTCCAGGAGCGACAATCTCACAGCAAAGTTCCCTGCTTCTCTAGCTCTTAGAATCTTTTTGCCACCTAATCCATAAGGATCCCTGATCCTTGGGTGTAAGAACTATGTTGGTAGTATATCACTTGGAATTGGATATCCCTCAAATTCTTCTCTGCATTTTTATTAGTTTTGGTTTTCTGCAATGGTCTTCTCTGTTGCAAAGCCAAGTTTCTTTGATGAAGTTTGAGAACTACACTTATCAGTAGGTATAAGAGTAAGTATCTCACATTTTTTTTGCCTTTTTTTATTAGATATTTTCTTTATTTACATATAAATTTCTCCTTTCCCAGTTTCCACTCCAAAAAACAAAGAAACAAACAAAAACAACAAAAACAAACCCCTGTTGCCTCCCCCCACCCCATGCCTGCCACCCCACCCTCTCCTACTTATTGGCCCTGGCATTCCCCTACACTGGGGCACAGAACCTTCACAGGGCTGAGGTCCTCTCCTCCTATTGATGATTGAATTTGTAATCCTCTACTATACACATGCTGCCAGAACCATCAGACCCACCATGTGCAGTCCTTAGTTGGTGGTTGAGACCCTGGGAGCTCTGAGGGTACTAGTTAGTTCATATTGTTGTTCATCCTAAGGAGCTGCAACCCCTCAGCTCCATAGGTCCTTTCTCTAACTTCTTCATTAGGGACCCTATACTCAGTTCAATGGATGGCTGTGAGTCTCTACATCTGTATTAGTCAGGTACTGTCAGAGCCTCTCAGGAGATAGCTATATTTAGGCTGGCTTGTCCTTCCTTCAGTCTCTGCTCCACAGTTAATCTCTGCAACTCCTTCTGTGGGTATTTGGTTCCCCCTATTAAGGAGGAATGAAATGTCAATAAATAAATAACATATTTTTTAAAAAATCTCTCAGGTTAAAAAAATAGAACGTCTATGACTTTTTACCACAATAAAATACCATAACTCTTAATTTATTTCAAAGGTGCTACTCTGAAAATGTGCCCAAGAAGGTGGATTTTAATTGCAAATTTAAGATAATAAGGGGAAAGGAGAAACTGTGTTTCTCATCATAGGCAATAGTATCTCACATTGAAACTAATAGAAAAAAAAGTGGAGAAGAGCCTTGAGCAAATAGGCACAGGGGAAAATTTCCTGAAGAGGACACCAATAGCTTATGCTTTAAGATCAAGAATTGACAAATGGGACCTCATAAAGTTGCAAAGCTTCTGTAAGGCAAAAGACACTGTCAATAGGACAAAACGGCAACCAACAAATTGGGAAAAAATCTTTACCAACCCTATATCTGATAGAGGGGTAATATCAAGAAGTTAGATTCCAGAGAACCAAATAACCCTATTAAAAAATGGGGTACAGAGCTAAACAAAGAATTCTCAACTGAGGAATAACGAATGGCTGAGTATCACCGAAAGAAATGTTCAACATCCTTAGTCATCAGGGAAATGAAAATCCAAACAACTCTGAGATTCCACCTCACACCAGTCAGATTGGCTAGGATAAAAAACTCAGGTGACAGCAGATGCTGGAGAGGTTGTGGAGAAAGAGGAACATTACTTCATTGCTGGTGGGATTGCAAACTGGTACAACCACTCTGGAAATCAGTTTGGCAGTTCCTCCAGAAATTGGACATAGTACTACTGGAGGACCCAGCTATACCACTCCTGGGCATATACCCAAAAGATACTGCAACATGTAATAAGGACACATGCTCCACCATGTTCATAGCAGCCTTATTTATAATAGCCAGAACCTGGAAACAACCCAGATGTCCCTCAACAGAGGAGTGGATACAGAAATTGTGGTACATCTACACAATGGGATACTACTCAGCTATTAAAAACAATGAATTTATGAAATTCTTAGGGAAATGGATGGACCTAGAGAATATCATCCTGAGTGAGGTAACCCAATCACAAAAGAATACACATGGTATGCACTCTCTGATACGTGGTTATTAGTCCAGAAGTTCAGAATACCGGAAGAACAACCCACAAATCACAAGAAACTCAAGAAGAAGGAAGACCAAAATGTGGACATTTCATTCCTTCTTAAAAGGCGGAACAAAATACCCATGAAAGGAGTTGCAAAGACTAACTATGGAGCAGAGACTGAAGGAAGGACAAGCCAGCCTAATATGTCTATCTCCTGAGAGACTCTGACAGTACCTGACTAACACAGATGTAGAGGCTCACAGCCATCCATTGAACTGAGTACAGGGTCCCCAGTGAAGGAGTTAGAGAAAGGACCAAAGGATCTGAAGGGTTTGTAGTCCTTTAGGACGAACAACAATATGAACTAACTAGTACCCTCAGAGCTCCCAGGGACTCAACCACCAACCAAGGACTGCACATGGAGGGGTCTGATTGTTCTGGCAGCATGTGTATAGTAGAGGATTGCAAAGTTGATCATCAATGGAAGGAGAGGCCCTTGGTCCTGTGAAGGTTCTGTGCCCCAGTGTAGGGGAATGCCAGGGCCAATAATTGGGAGACGGTGGGGTGGCAAGCATAGGGAGGGAGTGGCAACAGGGGTGTTTTTTCTTTTTGTTTTTGCTTGTTTGTTTGCTTGCTTTTTGGAGGGGAAACTGGGAAAGGAGAAATCATATGACATGTAAATAAAGAAAATGTCTAATAAAAAAAGAGTAAGTATGTAAAATATAGTTAGGAATTATGCTGTTTAAATTTTATTCCCTTATTTTTAAGAGTAGTGCTTCCCTAGGCTTATGATTATATAAAGTACATGGCCTCTGTTTTTATGAAGCTTACATCCTGTTAAAGAACAGGTACTTGGAGGGGGTATTGTTTTGTTTTTCTTTTGAGATAGGATCTCCCCATGTCTACCTATCTGTCCTGGAACTCACCGTATAGATAAGGTTGGCCTTGAACTCACAGCAATTTATTCTCAGCTTCCTAAGCCATAGAATTGAAAAAGTGTGCCAAAACACCTGAATAACAAACTTATTAAATTAATTAATAAGATAGCAAATATTGCTATTATAACAAAAATTGATAAGGTTAAATTAAATAAGTTCAAAATTTTATGTTTAAATGTCTTGTGTTATGCACAATTGTATGAGAATTTGTGAATAAATTCATAACTAATTTCACCAAACATGTAAGATAGTAACTTAGTGTTTAATGAATACTATGGAAAATACTTGAGTGGACTTAATCTTCTTGAGTGATAGAAAACATTCAATTGCTATGATTTCTTTCCCATGTATCAAGTACTGTGATGTTTTCTCACCATCTTAATCTAATGAGTTTATAAGAAGCCAGACAGATTTAATTAGAGGCTCAGGTGGCACAGAAATATCAGGCATGTGCATGTACACATACAAATATTATGCACATATATTCTTATGTAAATACAAGTGTGAACACGAGGAGAGATTCATTATACAGACATGAATGTGATGTTATTTCTTTCTTTGACTCTGGGAAAAGCTGCTGTTGCTCAATGACTGTGTGTTTCCTGTCTAGGGAGTTTGCTGTTTGTCATAGTAAATTTCAGCCACAGTAACAGTCGATACCATTTGCATTATTTATCCACATCTCCATTCCTGCTTTCCAATTTCTTACCTTTACTGTTCACAGTTGCTGCACGGGGCTTTTAGCATTCAACTTCTATCCCTTTGATATTTCTTCGATGGTCAGTTTTAAACATGCTTCTTATGTAGTGATCCACAGAATATTTTGTTCTCTTTCTCATTTCTCCTTCTTCCAAATAGTTCTGGAAAAGGAAATTTTGCTAGGGATTAGTCAACAGAGAAAAGTACCCATAAATAAAAAACAGAGCACTTTGTCAAATACAGGGATTTCTACAACTCTGATTCCTAAACTTTTCTTACAATGAATGAGACAAAGAGCTGAAGTAATAGCTTAGCAATTAGATTAAGGGAATTTGCTGCTCTTACAGAGGATGTGAGTTCTTTCCAGCACCTATGTCTGAAGATTACCAACCAGCAGTGACTCCACCTGAGATTTATTAGAACCCTCTCACCTCTGCAAGTACCTACATTTCCATGCATATGCCTCCACCCAGACACATATTCATAGACATGATTTAAAACAAAAGTATTTTTTAAAAAAATATGAATGGGACCAAAGAAAAAAATATTATAATTTTCTCAATAAAAGTTCTCTTTTGGATAAAAATAAGTGATGATTCTCTGTCATACAAAATGGATGTTATGATGCAAATTCAAAACACTGAAATGTTTAACTCATTCATATAACTCAGAATGTTTAGATACATTGATTCTTATTATAATAGAGGGATGGTAAGTAGTGGACTTTGAAATCATAGAAGCCATTGATAGATCAATACTACAGCAATAACAGAAAATTTAATTATGAATTTCAGAGTTCCCAAGATGTTAGGGAAGGAAACAATGTGTCATGACAAAGAGTTAAGGAATTAATGGATATTTTAATGAGGCACACTTAATAGAATCTTCCATTTAAATTAAAGTTACAAAGTTTCTAAAAAATTACAAATTTTTTTCTAAGAAAATATTTAATACAGAAATCCTCTCATTCCTTACTTTAATGTTAGACTTGGCATTTCCTCTGAGAAAAATGACTTTCAAAACCCCAAAACCAAAACAAATTTTATACTCCCTGTCAGAGCCTGCTTCTGTGTTGTTTCCTACCTATTTCAACTTGGTGGCATAACTCCACATTAGAATGTGCGTCTTGTGTAAGATTCTAACTTAATTGATGAAAAAAAAGATTAAATAAATTATGTTATTTAATATGCAAATAATTGTGACTTCTCTTTGAGCACCAAGTCTACTTTCTTCCTACGCACTCTAATTCTTCTACACAGGATTTTTCTCACTGGAAGTATCATTAATTTTGGGGGCCAAGAAGTTGTGTGGGCTGTCTTGTACATTGTAGGGTGGCAGCAGCATTCATGGTATTCTTCTACTGGCTGTCAGTAGCAACATACAATTCTACACCCAAAGAGAGAAGGCAGGCGCATGCAAATCAAGGTATGACAACCACAAATAATTTTGCTTAATATTCCTTGAGGAAGCATCTCCATCTCTTTTAAGAACCACTGAAGTAAACATTTGCTGCTCTGTTGCTACAGTAGCAGTGCCATTTAAATGACAATCACAACTGTGGAGAACAGCTTAACTCTCAGAGTATTGTGAAGGAGTTTAGACAGTATGACAACTAATACTCAAAAATTTTTCTGCTTACCAAGGCTGTACCCTTGTCTTGTAATGCGCAAGACAAGGACTTCAAACTAGCAGTTCTAAATATGTACAAGGGAACTCAAAGAGGAATTCATGAGTGCCTGAAGATTTAGAAAACACAGTTGAATGAGAGTGAAAGCAATTCAAGTTATGAAAGTAGAATTTCTAAAAGAGAACCTCTGAAGAAAAACCCAATAACACTTGAAAGGAATAAGTCATTATGTGAAGCAAAAATTCTCAGAGAAGCTTCACCAACAGACTGGATCAAGCGAAATAAAAAATGCAAGGTCTTCAAGACATCTTAGAAGAATTGCATCACTCAGATTAGGAACATCCTCGCCCACTGAAGCCAGACAATAGCAAAATGAAAACAATTGTCAAAAAGACTTAAATAGTAAATTTTACTTTAGCTTGTGCCAAATGTTGAAAAGGACTGCATTTTTGAAAGCCATTAGCACCTTCTATGTCAAAACAACTGGAGCTTCAATTTCAAAGAACTTAGGTGACTTCTCCAGCTTTGCGGTCTATAACCCTCCCCCTCTCTCTGCCTGTCTGCCTCCACAGGGGGGTGCTGGTTCCACTCTGTGTATATAACCTTAGCAGACATACCATCCCTGTGGCTCTGCCATCTAATATCTCAGTTTGTGTCACAATCCAAGTACATCTTACATAGCTTCACATAATGCCTTGTTAGGGATTCCCAATAGGCACACTGACCTTGGCACACATTCCTATTCGCTGTTACTCCTTGAAGTTGCAGAAGTAAGTCTATGGCCTCCTCAACCTTGCATCTTTTATGCCTCCTGAACATTACCATGGGGACTGCACTGTCATCTTGGGATGACTTGGCCTCATTGGACCACAATTGCAACAGCTTCACTTTGTTGAAACTCGAGTAAAACTTGAATAAAAAAACTAGGCAGTTCTTTTAAAGAGAGGAAACCCCTTAGACTGTCCTTTCGCAGACTAGAGCCTGAGCTGCTTGGGGTCTGGTCGTCAAGGTACCTTCTCTATTCTTCTAAGTGCAGAGCAAGAGGCTTAGCTTTAATGGTACTAATGGCTTATACAAATGCAGTCTTTTTCACGAAAAGACTTTGTTTTAATCTAATGATTCTTAGTGTTCTTTCTTCTTCAAATTTCATATTTTTTCTTCCTGCCCAACATGTCCTTCTTTTTTACTGTAGACCTCCTACAAAAAGTAACCAATAAAAACCAATCCATGGCTCAATGACATGCTCTTAAAGTTTCCCCTGTCAAAGGAAATAGTCCATTACCTTTCCAACTGACCCTCATGAAAGTTCTCATGATATAGGTAGAATTTCCAGATTCTTTATCAAAATATCATGCAAATATTTCCACATGAATAGCTTGATAAATTTTTCTACGTTAAAGTTTCAAAGTTTTCACATTTCTCCAAAACCTAACATAGTCAGGTTCAACAGACAACAGCCCTAATTCTCTAATACCAGTTTCCATGTTAGTTACAGTTCTGTTGTTGTCATGAAAATACCACAGAGCAAAACAATTTCCATTAAAATATAGTTCAATTTTGTTCACAGCTCTAGTGGGAATCTGTCTAGAAAGAATGACAACAGAAACAGCAAGCTGGCTTGTCAGTCAGAAAGAAAGATCTCATTTCATCTGCACATAGGAAGCAGAGGGAGAGAGAACAGGTAGTAGGGCCAGACTATAAAACCTCAAGTTCCAGGGCTGTTAATAGTACTGACCCCCCTTTGAGAGGATCAGTGTTGAATTCTGAACATCTACATGGCAGCTCACAACTGAATGTATTGCCAGTCGAAGGGGATCTAATGCCCTTGTCTGTCTCTGTGGGAACTGCATGCATTGTGGGCATACATTTGGGCAAAATATTTATAAACACTAAATAAATTGATAGATTATAAATAGATAAATAGATATAGATAGATATACATAAATTATAGAGAGATGTTAGATCGATAGATTGATCGATAGACTGATCAATAGATAGAGATATAACATTGCAAAAACATTTTTTATTAGATATTTTCTTTATTTACATTTCAAATGACATCCCCTTTCTTGGTTTCCCCACCAAAAAAAAACAAAAAACAAAAACCTATTCCCTCCTATCTCCCCCTGCTCACCAACCCACTCTCTCCCGCTTTCTGGCCCTGGCATTCCCCTACACTGGGGCATAGAACCTTCACATGACCAAGGGCCTCTCCTCCCATTGATGACTGAGTAGGGGATCCTCTGCTACATATGCAGCTGGAGCCATGAGTCCCACCATGTGTACTCTTTGGTTGGTGGTTTAGTCCCTGGGAGCTCTGAGGGTACTGGTTAGTTCATATTGTTGTTTCTCCTATGGGTCTGCAAACCCTTCAGCTCCTTGGGTCCTTTCTCTAGCTCCTTCATTGGGGAATCCTGTGCTCAGTCCAATGGATTGCTGTGAGCCTCCACTTCTGTATTAGTCAGGTGTAAGCTGTCTTTCCGTCCCAGCTGGACATAAGGAGGCAAACACCGAGCTCTTCCCCATGCAGTTTTATTAGGATCCTTGTAATCTTGCTTGTTACATCTTACTTATTTCTACTTACATTTTATTAGTTATATCTTGCTTCTTACATCTTACTTATTACTATTTCTACTTACTCCTATTCCTATTCTTAGTTCTATTCCTACATCTTACTTCTATCCTTACATACTTACTCCTATCTATCATACTTACTCTTCTATATCCCATACTTACTCTTCTATCCCTTCACCAGCCCTAATTCTACATACTTACTTTCTATCTCTACATACTTACTCTTCTAAATCTACATCTTACCTCTAACCCATCACCAGCCCTAATTAAACATACTTACTCCTATCTCCACATACTTACTTACACTCCAGTCTCTCTCCAGACCCCAGCCCTTGTGGGTTAAATACCTTCCCTGGTCCCAATCAGCATCAGCTACGCGGCAAAGCATAATAGGCTGCGGGAATTCATGCCAGCTTGCATCACAAACTAGAGGCACTCAGCTTCTCCAACTAAGGGCTTGATTATCAATGCTCTCTGCTCTGACCAGAGACCAGGTGTTCAAAATATATGTATATAGGGTGGCAGCTGCAGCTCCCCACAGTCAGGCACTGGGAGAGCTTCTCAGGAGACAGCTATATCAGGCTCCTGTCAGCCAGCACTTGCTGGCATTGACAATAGTGTCTGGGTTTGATGACTGTATATGGGAAGGATCCCCAAGTTTTATTAAAAACATGAAAATATGTCCCAGGTGACATACTTCCTCTAGGAAGCCTCCACTTTTAAAGGTCCCATAGCCTTCCTAAACAGTGCCACCAGCTAGGAGATACCTGTTCAAACACGTGGACCTATAGGGGACATTTTACATTCAAATTACAACAGGGATGCACCATGGGTGTGTAAACCAGGGGTGTATTAACTAGGTGATGTGTTCTAGAGTATGAACTAGAGATGTGTAATTCAAAGGTTTTTCTACCAAGGGTACGTGAACAAAGAGTGTGTATGCTGGGTACAAGTGTGTCATATCAGGTGTATGTGCACCCAAATGTGTAGCAAGATTCTGTATAGCAGGGTTCGTTACCCCCAGAGGAGTGTGAAAGAGGGGTATGTTTGTCAGGTATATGTGCAACAGAATTGCATGTACCAAAGATATATATTTCCAGTGTTTGTATACCAGAGGAATGTACTCCAGAGGTGTGTATTAGTACATTTTATGGATCAGTATGTATGAACAAAGGGTGTGTATATAGTGATGTGTGCTTCTAAGCACATCTTTGCTCTTGCTAGTTGCTGGAAAGAAAATGTCTTTCTCAATATGTGTGCATTAGTTGGTTTAATGAGTTACTTGTGTACTGTCTTCTCACTGAAGCTCTGTGTAGAAATTTCTAGTTTCACTCCGTATCCCCCCACTCTATGTTTCTGAAGCCTCCAACTGGCCGTATAGGTTATCTCCCCACACAAGCTGAAGCACTGAAACAACATTAGACTTTAGTTTTTGATTTGTGTAATCAAATCCTCCACTTTTCTCATTGCAGTAAAAAAATAGTTCATGTTTGAGCAAGATTACGAAATGAACTCGCAGTACCAATTCATCTATGGAGTTAAAATGAGAGTGAGTTAGACAGCTACACGGCTAATAAAGCAAGCAGACATGTCCACTGTTATAAAGTTCAGCATGAACATGTTTCTCAAAGCAGCAGAAGTTTAACTTAGAACTTAGAAAACCTGTATTCTTTTAAGAGAAGCCCCTTCATTGAACAAGGAAGGTTTACTATCCTCCCTTTGTGAGAAAATGCAGTGTTGATTAGGAAAATGACTACTGGGTACCTAGCAAATAGGAGTCAGAGACTTGATAAGAAGGACACGGAGAAAACATGTTAGGGTTTTAAAAGAAAAAAATTCCAATCTCCACCTGATTCTGGTTTTGTTTCTCATGAGTCTCACAACATAGTGTCCCCAGCAAGACGGTGCAATGACATCACAGCAGTGTCCATCCATTTAGATGAACCAAATACAGAAATATCTAACTCTTCTGACCAAGCCAACTCAGTCAGTCAACAGGTTCCCCAGTGCAGGAGTGAGGATTAAAAAGGAAAAAAGACAATTAATTAGACAACACTGCAGCATGATCCCAGCCAGTTCTGAGGCTGAGATGGGTTTATTGTTTCCCAATCTGCTCTTATACCATTTTAATTACATGCAAGTAATAAGGTCAAGCAGTACAACAAACACAAATACTCAAGAAACAGGCAAGGCAATAAACAAAGTCCTGTGATCACTCCCATGATCACTGTTTCTAAGGGCTTATCAGGATGACCAAGATATCTGAGCCTGCTTCCCTGTCCTAGCCCATCGTCATATTCATTCCTAAAGCCTACTTCTTTGTTCTAGCCTAAAATCAAATTCTTGCCTGAACTTAGTCCCTGTCATAGCCCAATATCAAATTCCTGCCTGAAGCCCTCTTCCTTGTCCTGGCCCAATATTAGATTCCTGCCACACAACCCCAAAAAGCTCTCCACACACTTCTACCTTAGCATTACCACAGATATTTTGTATATTCAAAATAAATTTACAAAATGGAAAAAAGAAAGAAGATCATAGTCTGAAATAAGATACCAAACAAGAAAGAAGCAAAATTTTAACTTGTAAAGTTGGGGAAAATATATATGTTTAGATTTTTCCTGAAACAAATCGATAATTGTTGTTGTTCCTCTTCCATACACAATTTTTCTTTAAACACTTTGCATCTGATGTTCCTCATCTTTTCTTTCTTGTTTTTATCAGTTATTTTATTTACATTTCAAAGGTTGCCCCCTTCCCAGTCTCCTCTCTGCAATCCCCCACCCCATCTTCCTCCACCTCTAAGAGGGTACTCCTCCACCCACCCTCCCTCACCCACCTTACCCCTCTAGCATCCCCCTATGCTGGGGCAACAAGCCTCCACAGAAACAAGGGCTTCCCCTCCCATTGATGTCAGATAAGGCAGTCCTCTACTACATATGTAGCTGGAGCCATGGGTCACTCCATATGTACTCTTTGGTTGGTGGTTTAGTCCCTGGGAGCTCTGAGGGGTCCAGTTAGTTGATATTATTGTTCTTATGGGGTTGCAATCCCCTTTTGCTCCTTCAGTCCTTCCCCTAACTCTTCCATTAGGGTCCATGGGCTCAGTCCAATGGTTTGCTGTTAAATGTCTACATCTGTCTTAGTCAGATGCTGGCAGAGCCTCTCAGAGGACAGTCATACTAGGCTCCTGTCTGTGGGACTTCTTGGCATCAACAGTAGTGCCTGGATTTGGTGTCTACAGATTGGATGGATCGCAAGGTTGAGGGGGCTCTGGATGGCTTTTCCTTCAGACTCTGCTCCATTTTTCTGTTCCTGCATTTCCTTTAGACAGGAACAATTCTGCGTTAAAATTTTTGAGATGAGTAGGTAACCCCATCCTTCAACTGGGGCCCATGCCAATCTACTGGAGGTGGTCTCTTCAGGTTCTTTCTCCCCTCTGTTGGGTATTTTTGCTAATGACATCCCAGTTGGATCCTCAAAACTTATCACTTCCCTAACGTCTGGGACTTTCTAGTGGTCCCCCCTGTTCCCCACCCCCCCCTGCTACATATTTCTATTCATTCTCGTGACCCTCTGGACTTCTGTATCTTCCTATACCTGATCCTGCCCCTGCTTTCCCAACCCCTCCTCTATCCCTTCCAGGTCTGTCACTCCCTCTACCTCCAGTGATTATTTTATTCTCCCTTCTAAGTAGGATTGAAGCATCCACACTTTGGTCTTCCTTCTTGTTAAGCTTCATATGGTCTATGAGTTTTATCTTAGGTATTCTAAGCCTCAGGGCTAATATCCACTTATCAGTGAGTATGTACCATGTGTGCCCTTTTGGCTCTGGTTTACCTCACTCAGGATGATATTTTCTAGTTCCATCCATTTGCCTGCAAAATTCACGAAGTCATTGTTTTTAATAACTGCGAAGTACTCCATTGTGTAAATATACCACATTTTCTGTATCCATTCCTCGCTTGAGGAACATCTGGCGTTTTTCCAGCTTTTGGCTATCATAAATAAGACTGCTATGAACATAGTGAAGAATGTGTCTTTGTTATATGTTAGAGCATCTTTTGGGTATATTCCCAGGAGTGGTATATCTGGGCCTATAAGTAGAACTATTTCCAATTTTCTGAGGAACTGCTAGACTGTTTTCCAAAGTGGTTGTACCAGCTTGCAATCCCACCAGCAATTCATGAGTTTTCCTCTTTCTCCACATGCATTAACCCACCTACAATATCTTTTAACCAAAATTTGTTCTGCCTACAAGATTTGCAGGGACAAAGATGGAGCAAAGATTTAGGAAAAGGCCAATGAATAACTGGCTCAACTTGAGACCAATCCCACAGGAGAGATCCAGCCTCTGACACTACTGATGACACTCTACTATGCTTGCAGACAGGAGTCAATCATAATTGTCCTCTGAGACAGTTCACCCAACAGCCAATGGAAACAGATGCAGCCAAACATTTGGTGGACCTTGAGGAGTATTGTGGAAGAGTGGAGGGAAGGATTAATGGAGCCAGAGAGGTCAAGAATGCCAAGAAAATCTACAGAGTTAATAAACTCCCAGAGTTTGGGAGTCTCCCACCCAGAGACTGAACCACAAAGCATGCATGGATTGGACCTAGCCCCCCCCCCCCC
>NW_022196906.1:85452505-85490892 GCF_008632895.1 Mastomys coucha | reverse complement strand
GCCCCCCCCCCCCATGCATATGTAGACGTGTAGGTTTGTCCTCATGTGAACCCCCTAATAACTGAAGAGGGTGCTGTCTCTGACTCAGCCCACCCCTTTGTATCCCCTTCTCCTAGCTGGGCTGCCTTGTCTGGCTCAGTGGGAGAGGATACACTTAGTCCTGCTCTGACTTGATGTACCAGGGTGGGTTGGTATCCATGGGAGTGTTCCCCTTCTGAGGAGAAAAAGGGTAGATGGAAGAAGGGGATGCATAAGGGTGGGACTAGGAGGAGAGGAGATAGGGTTGCAATTAGGATGTAAAATGAATACATACCAGGACTACATGGATCCCTGGTGAGAAGCTGGGACACAATTCAGTGGAATAGTAGCTGTATATTAAAATGTCCTATGTCAGTGTTGGGAGGAGAACCCCTGAGTTAAGGAAACAAGCTGAAGGGTAAAATCCCATAAACATGGTCTATATCTGAGTAAGGAATTTCAGGTAGAAAATAGCAGTGTAGGCTGATGGTATTTAAGAGGAGGGGGGATTGACCCCCATTATACTAAGGTTGGTAATTATAAAGTATCATATAAATTACCTCCATTAAGCCAATTATCAATTTTTGATAGAAGAGCAAAGTAGAAAAACTCATATTTCACAAATATAAATCAAATTGTGTTACTTCCCTTTTAAGAATTTTAAAGATCTTCATGGATTCCTGGGCATGTAGAATAACAATGAAAATAGTTATCCTGTATTCAAACTTCTGTGTTTGCTCTAGGACCCATGGCTATCACCACTGCACTATATCTAACCTGCTCCACCCTGCTCACAACACTCACTCACATGGGCATCTTCTGCCAGCTATGTCAGTACCAGTTACTTCTTAGATTCTTTTTACTGCTCCCCTCCTCTGGAATTCTTATCACCTGATCATTTTTTTTTTTATCAAGGATTCCACTTATACTTTAGTTTTCAACTCATCTGGCTTTTGATCACAATTGCCTCAATTACTAGTGAATTTGTTGACCACCTGTCTCATGCTAGAGCCCAAACTCTGAGAAAGGAAACCCTATTTTTTCTATTACCTCAATGCTATGCTGCAGAAAAATGATACATTATATGTAGTTCTTAAATATGTGTTGAATGAATGAAAGACAAGTTGAGATTTCCATTTGTAAGACGTGTGCACATACATAAGTTAAAACATAAACAACATAGATATAAAACATGTATATATAAATTAAATATACACATGCATCTATATGCAGAAATATATAACATTAAAATAACCATTCCCTATGTTGCTTTACATATAATCATATTTTGTAGATATATTCTTATATGTAGAACACACACACATTTCTTCTTTTGATGAAATAACAAAAGTTGAAATGAATGAACAAGAATGACAATGGCTTACTCTGTCAAATCCAAAAAAAAAAAAAAAAAAAATCCGGAAGATGGAGGTGTTCATGAGAATAATGCATTTAATGTGTGAGGTTTGGCTCTCCCTGCTCATCCAAACCAAGCACTTACAAGGAAAATTAAAATGAGGAGCAGAGAGCATTCATCCTTGATCACATCTGGGGAGCTAGTACAAAGAGAGACTTAGAAGAAAGGGGTGGGCAATATGCTGGGGATACAGAAGGAAACTGAGTTGGAAGGAGGGGAAAAAAATCTGCATTCCAACTCATCTGGAAGAGAGAAGGAAAGGCTCCATCCTCTGAAGACACTTCACCAGGGCAAAGAAGCTGAAAGATAAACTGACAGCTGTGAAAGTCTCACGTGGCCCAGATCTGAGGGGCAGATGAAGATTGTTTACACAGCACAAGAAGGTGTTGGGAGAAGGGAGGACGCATTTCCCATGTAAACATATGCTTCCCAAAGCATCTCCAAAAATAAAGCGTGCAGTGGAGAGAGATAAACATCTGTGCTGCCCACAGGCGGAGCACCAGGAGAGCAGAAGGCTGGAGGTAGAAGGGAAAGGCATACACAAACAAGATGAGATACTATGTCCTGCCGAAATGACAAGGAAAGGCACTGGGTCTGCATCTTATTTTCTGGTAAGTTACTGAGAACGTGGCCATCTGACTACACTGAGGAGGAGTGGAAACTGAGAAGGGGGATAACATTTGAAATGTAAGTAAATAAAATAACCAATAATTTTTAAAAAAAAGAAAATTAAAAAAAAAAGAACAAAAAAAAATAGAGTATGAGTCAAAACTCACAAGTCATAAAAGTAATACATCACATAAGTGGACTCGAAATAGAAATCACATGATCATCTCATTAGAAGTAGAAAAAGACATTGAAAAAGCCCAATATTCTTGTATTACAAAAGTTCTGAAACAACAAAGAATAAAAAGAAAACACTTTCTTTATATTAGAGATTATATTAAGATTATAGAGATTATATTAAGGTAATGTGTATCCAATGCTAAAGTGTCAATGGGGAAAATGTAAAATATTTCCATTAAAATCAAGGACATGACAAAAGTGTAGAGATTCCCCACTCTGACTAAGCATAGAACTGAAAATGAAGGCAGAGCTATAATATATAATAAAGAAATGAAAGGGAATAAATAAATAAAGGAAGGAAGGAAGGGAATAAGTTAAATTTATCTCTTCTGTACATAATGTGATCTTACACACAGATACCCTAAAGCACGCGCCAGGAATCAGTAGAGATGATAAACACAGAGAAATAGATAGGCACAAAGTCAACATACAGATATCAGGAGCTTTTCTGTATAGTAATAACAATCAGGTAAACAACCTTATTGATAGTTGCATCAAAAATAAAATAATTAGCCATAAGTAACTGTAACTAATGAACCTAAATAATTTCTATTGCATAATTTTAAAACACTGAAAAACAACTGAAGAGTAGACTGGAGACAGAATTCAGGTATCAGAGGCATCTGTTATATTTGTACAAATAGATGGGTGGAGATGGATGGGTAGATTGACAGATAAGTAGGCGGATGGACAGGCAGACAGATATATTTCCAAAAATGATCTACATCTTCAGTGCAAGGTCTATCAAAATTTCAGTGTCATCCTTTGCAAAATTTTACAAATAATCACTTTCAGTGAAAGAAAAAATAAACAAACCAAAAAACAAAAGCAAACAAACCAGACTAGCCAAAGCAATCCTGAGCAAAGAGAATGACACTGGAGATCTGAAAGCACACACACACACACACACACATATGTAGACACACACACACACACACACACACATAGAGAGAGAGAGAGAGAGAGAGAGAGAGAGAAAGAGAGAGAGTATGTGTTGTCATGGTAAGGAAAATAGGATGTCATTGACACAAATCAGCCACATAGATCAATGACATAGAATAGAAAGCCTAAACATAAGCCCATACTGATAAAGAAAAATGACTTTTGACAAAAAATTCTCAAAAAGCACACTGGAGAAAAGGTATTCTCTTCTACAGAGAGCACTAGAAAACGGATAGAATAATATAGAAAAATAAAATTAGGTCCATATTACTCAATTTACAATTCAGCAAAGATGTAAAATTCTGAAACTATGAGAACATAGACAAAATAAATACTTAAAGATAGAGACAGGGGCTGGTGAGATAGCTCAGTGGGGAAGAGCACTGACTGTTCTTCGGAAGATCATGAGTTCAAATCCCAGCAACCACATGGTGGCTCACAATCACCCGTAATGAGATCTGACGCCCTCTTCTGGTGAGTCTGAAGACAGCTACAGTGTACTTACATATAATAAATAAATAAATCTTAAAAAAAAAAAAAGATAGAGACATTGGTAAGGGCTTTCTGAAAAGATCTTTGATAATTAAGAAAATAATTTCCCCAACTGACAAATAGAAGTACACGAGACCAAAAACTTTCTATACAGATAATGAAACTATAGAGACCACATAATAGCAGAAAATGTGCATCTGATGGTATTAATATCTAGAATATATTAAAAATCTCAAAAAAGAAATGTTACTAAAATAAATTATGAAAATCTATAAATGGATATACAACCTGAGCAGAAATCACTTTAATAAGTACAAATTACATGAAAAACATTGGGCAACATTAGCCTTTATAAATGCAAATTAAACCCACTTTGTGATTCATTCTCACCTTGGTTGGAATGGCCATCATGAAGAGAACAAACAGTTCATGTAGGTGATATGGAAAAGAGAATGAATCCATACACTTTGCTGATGGAAATGGGGCAGTTACAATAGAAATCACTGTGGAGGTTCCTCAAAACCTAAATATTGAATTCCCATAAATTCCAACTATATCACCACAAGCTATGTATTTGGAGAATTCTGTCAGTATATCACAGAGAAATTTGCATATCTATATTTACTGTAGCACTGTCCATAATAATCAAACTATGAGATCAGCCAAATTGCCCATTGACATATAGTTGGTATAAGAAATATATATATGCTGATCAATTAGTCAAGAAATGGCTATTCCTAGAGGAGAATAACTGGGCAAAAGGAGAATAACTGGGCAAAAGGGAATGAGAGAGGGATAGTAAAAGGGGTGGATGGTAAGATTCCATTTCCTAGTACATGAACTTGTTCTTCAGCTGCTATTTGGGAAGGTTGTAAACATTTAGGGAATGAAGCCTTGCTGGGGCAAGATGGTCCTTACTGGCAAACTGTAACTACAATGTGACCTTCTGGCCTCCTATTCCCACCACCCATGCCAAACCCTTATTCATTTACTTCTTGTCAGGGAATTGGTCACAACAATGACAAAAGTAGCTAATAGAGTCAGTTTGAACAATTCATTAAGTTTTACATAAAAGTGAAAATTGTTATTTTTTTTCTGTGTACATTTGAGTCCAATAAATGTGAAAATATTATATATTTGTATGGAAATGCCATAAAGAAAACCATTATTAAATATAATTAGCATATGTCAATAAAATTATTTTAAAAGTACAAAAAAAGAAATATACAATCATAGTGCAGTTTTATTCAGCCATAAATTAGAGTGACACTATGTTGTTTAATAAAAATATGTGCAATGGCAGATTATCATTGAGAAAGATCAGCCAGATTCAGAAGATAAATGTTCCATATTTTCTTATATTCCAGGAGCGTAGACATTGTATATAAGATCATACACATACATATATGCATATAATAAATAAGTGATGATGATGGCAGATAGATTGATAGATGGTAGGTAGATAGAATGAATGAGAGGGAGTAACAGATGAAATTTATATTTCTTTGTATTTCAACATATATGTTTTGTGTTATGTTAGTGATTTTTAAACATTACTCAAATCTAAGAATAAAAATTCAGTTAGTCCTCGATACAATTTATTTAGTCATAAAAGCCATCCATCTTGTATTGTCATTTATAAGGTGGACTAAAATTTAAGTTTGGTAGAGATATATAGGTTAAAATAATTGAAGTGAGAAATAACAATGTTCCCAAAGCCTTTTATTCTCTCTATCTCATGGAAGCAATTTAAGCACGGCTTAGAGAAAAATGTCTTTCAGGAGCTGCAACACTAACTTTCTGCTATAGTTTATCACTGCAAAATTCACTTCTATAATTGTGCAGCCTTTGCTTGCATTACTTGTTAATTATCTTTAATTATACTTTTAGTCAATTACTCAAAATGTGACCTTTTCTAACAAAAGTCATGCAAGAAGAATATAGGTGAGGTACAGGAACTAAACTGTAGGCAATACACAAATTCACGATAGCAATTTTTTTTTTTTTTGCTTACTGATTCCACACTCAAATAACCCACTACTAATTACATTTTCTCTTCTCTGTTTGTATGAAATGAATTACTTTTTCCACCAAAGTCCCTAACAACCTAGAATATAGAAATGTTACTTAACCTTTATAAAGTATGTAGCTCTAATGAACTACATGATCATCAGGAACGAATCAAATTGATAGCTGTCATGTAATCTTCATATGCTGTATCCTGAGAAAGCACATTATACCATAAGCATTATACCATAAGCAGAACTTATATTCTTATATTCATAAGCAGAGTTATATTCTCTGGGTGGAGGAGTATTTTTTACTTTGTTTTGATGTTAATGATACAGCTCTCAGGAAAATTACAAACTGCATTACATTCTGAGCAACATAAATCTGTATGAGGCACTTAATCGGCTACACTGAGCTATATGGCGCCATTGTATCTCCCTAGTCCTTCGCAGCAAGTGAAACGTTCCTAGGTGCTTAAACTTCATGTGTACCAAGGTATGAGGACAATGGAAAACTTTGCAAATTTATAACTGTGTGGAAGATCAAAATCACCATCATTTGTTAAATAGTAAATGAGAAAACTTAAGGGCAAATCCCTAAAAATAAGTTCTCTTGGGGCCATAGCTACTTAGCTAAGGGAAAGCAGCCTGAGCATCCTAGGTCATGTTCCTTCTTGCTTGAAGCATAATTCCATCAAGGCTTCACATAGAGAGTCATACTCTTGAGTGGACAGCATAGGACAAATGCTTCAGCTGTGCACTATATTGGCATGAACAGTGAAGACCATGCGTGCTTGTGTTGTGTGCCTGTACACTGAGTCCAAAAACACTATTCTTGCTGTCTACCAAGGACAATTAGTCCACCTTCAACACCTTTTTTATGACACTGATCTGTCTTACCAGACTTAGAAAACTGGTAACTTTGGAAAAACTCTGCTAATTGAAGTCTACCATTGACCAGATAACCATCTGGGACTCAACGCTATGTGGCAGACTCCCTTCATTGACAAAGCTTCTTCTACTTTGACCTTGTCTAGGGAATTCAAACATCCCCCAACATACACATACATCCTCCCCACACACACACCTCTACCTGTGGAATGTCACTTAACCTTAGATTAGATTACAGTTTCAACTTTCTTTCTCCCAGTAAGAACACGTTCAGCTGGCACCTGATATTCCTCAAATGCTTCCCCATACTAAAGGGCTATTGTTTGGTTCCATAAGCCTTTGCCCATCCTGAATATTTCTACACCATCCCTCATCCCTAGGCCCCTAAAATTATATAAGCCTTGAATTACTCAAAGTAAAGTTGATCTGCCTCCCTGCAGCTGGTCTTGCTGTCTTATTCACTGTGTGTACTCACAGGGCTTCTGAACCCCTCATCTGTCATCTCTGCTCCCATTGACTTCATGAACCATTATCTGCCAATGATGCCCGAGGGCAGTGAGAGTCAAGCTATCCAGTGCATGGTGGACCTGAACAGTGGCAGAAATATTGGTAACTTTAAATCTCTAACACAGAAGAAACCTTCACAACATGATTTTGTGAGGCAAAGTGTCCCCACTCAGACCCCTCACTTATCTCAGGATGGTCAAATAAATATTAAGCACATGTGCAAACTGTTTGAACACAGTATTTTGGAAATTTGGAACTTTGGAACTTCTTTGTATAGTAGCTTAGTTTACACTTATGTATTTATTACAAGTTCCACCATCTCTAGATGATTCTCCTTTTTGCCAAAAGATGCAATTAGTATAGATTTTAGTGGTAAATTTAATTTTTATTTATTCTTTCATTTAATCCCTGGCAAGTATAACAATATTAGCACTGTTTATACCCTCTCTTCAACTCTACAGTTTGCAAATATACTGCAATCTGCTTGAAGTTCCACTGGACCTCATAGCAGTGACAATCTGGCATAGCCATAGCACACGAGAAGCAGGTATGCGGGCAGAGTATAGGCTTAACATAGAAACCACAGCTGTTGTGCCTTCAACCAATTGGACTGAAGCCTTCCATGTGGTGCTCACTGAGTATTAGCTGCCAATAATTGTTACTTTCAGTCTCCTATCAAGTTCAGAAAAGTCACGGAAGAAGCAAACAGCATTGTATCTTAGAGCACTGCCTGATATTACATTTCTGCTGCCTTGCTAATTCTTTTTTCCCCCCTCTTCTTTCATTTAGTTTGAACCTATCATAGTTATAATAGCAAGATCTTTCATGATATTTTTGAAATAATGGTTTAATGGCACACCAGAAACCATGTATGCTCTATCAATATGCTTTCTCTTTTAACTGGATAAAATTCACTAAAACACATAATCTGAGTAAACATATTTTACAATATCTCTTATCTTCAATTACCTGCAACATAAATTTGAAGATCTACCCATAACTTCAGATAACTTAATAATTTTAAAGCTCAGATCAATATAATAAAATGACATAGATTCCTTGGTACCAAATGATTATAAATATTTATTATTTTGTTTTCAGTATTATTTTCACAGTAGGAAAAGTAAATAGTATTAGTATGATGTTGTTCACTTGCTTAGTGTTTCATGCTTTGAGGAAATTTTACATTTATGAATGGGGTAGAACTTTTACTGGTATCATACTATTTAAAGAAATGAAATTTAATACAAGATTCTTCTCTTGTTTCAAGATAACTTCTATAGCATCATTTTGGGAACTTATTATCAACCATAAATGAAGAAGAAGGTATACATAATAATTTCCAGTTTAGTAGAATTTCTTTTTATGGACCATTCAAGTAATGATGTATTGAAAAAGCAGCCATTCATAGTCACTTCTAATGAAACATATGTTATCACCACATACTATAAAAATAGTTTTAATCAAAAAGAAAGTGCTCTGTAAATGTGTTCTCTTTGATATAACAATTCAATTTTGAAAGCCATATTAAGGAAATAACAGAGAGGTGAACAAGAATTTTATATTTCATATAAAAATAGTGTTCATGCTAGAGTTATTCAAATAATAAAATTCAGAGTGAACCATGTATTTTGAAGGGACACTCCAGCTAAGAATACTTTATGTAAATGGAATTTTTAGAATTATATTTAATGAAGACTTTCTTCATTTTTGTAAACTAATGAAGACCTTCATCACTTTTATAAACTATTTATGGCATGTCACTGTGGATATTTATTGAGAACACCTTTAGAATGACAACGTAGCTAAGTCAGGGCAACTTAACAGTGAGTGCAGTTAGTGGTAACTTTTTGTTTGCATGATATCCCATAGTGTCTCCATTATTATATTGAGAACAATTATATTTGTCTTTTTAAAACAATTTTTTTTCTATGAAAATGACCACAAGCATCCTTGAGTGTTAACCCACTGTCTCTGCAACTCCCAACACAATCTCCCACGGGACTCGAGCTTGCTCACAGGCCTGCAGAAAGATGGTGCTGTATCTATCAACTTGTGCTTCCCTGGCTCTTCACCTTCAGATTGGACTTTCATTTCTTTCCTGTCCTCTCCTTATCAGAACTGTTTCCTTCCACCTTTCCTCTAAATGACTGGTAGCCTTCAGGTTTCCCCCACACTTTGGATTTGCACAGGACTCCATGCCTTATTGCTTATGTGGCAGTAAAAAGAAGAAACATCTACGTTTCTTTACAAAACAAAAACCATGAGAGATGAATGATATTTTGGTTCATGTTTTTTTGTCACATAAGCACACATGTAAACATAACATACTGAGAGAGTGTATGCTTAGTCACTTTCTGCATTTCTCTCTGTCCCTTGGTCCCTGTTTCTATCTCTTCCCCTGTTTCTCAATGTCTTTTGTCTGTGTGTTTCTCTGTCTCTTTCTGTGTTTATATTTCTGTCCCCTCCGTCAACTCTCCTTCTTACACAAAGTGTCTATGTAACAATAAAAGAGGAGTAAAGCTCAAACTATCACCTGGGAACTTCCATCACTGCATAAGCTTTTAGACTGAAACTGGAAGCAGAACATGAGTTATTATGGATAATGCCAGTACAAGTTCAGGAAAGGTAGCTCTGCCGTTCAGGGTGCTTGCTTGCTCTTCTCCCAGAGGTCAGGAGTTTGGTTTCCAGCACCTATACTGAACTCCATCTTCAGGAACCTGACATCATCTTCTTGTCTCCACAATACTAGCACATACTTTGGACACATAAACATAAGAAAAATATAAAACAAATCTAAAGAAGAACAATTGCATTTTTGTTACCCAAAAAAAACACTCTGTAATAGAAATATCCTCTATCTGTTGTCCAATCCCAACATCTAGCATCTTCTTGCTAGGCATTTGGAACTTAATGGAATTTCTAATGTCTTGCAATTTAAATTATTTTAAATACCTAGCCACACATGCTTGCTAAGGGCCATATTGGACACTGAATGACTATTCACATTTAATCTAATACTTGACATAAACATATATAGTTTCACCATCACTATTCAGTTATAAATTTTTATTAAGTACTATTAACTACAATTATTAATCATTTTAATATGAATTTTGAATTTTCTAAAAGTGAAGGAATTAAAGATATTATTATTGTCAAATCTTTATTGAATCCAAGGGCTAGAGAGATAGCGCAGTAAGTAAAAGCATTTACTGCTTTTTAAGAGAACTCAGGTTTATTTCCTAACAGTCATATGGAATTCAAAATTGTCTATAATTTGAGCTTCAGGGGATCCAACACATTATTATGGCCTCACACTTGATACGCACATACACATATGCAGGCAAAACATCTATGTGCATAAAATAAACTGAAAAAAAGAAAAAATCCCAGTCTTAATTTGTAAAATAATAAGAAAATGGAGCTTTGGAGGTAGCTGATGGGGTAAATTGTCTTCTGTGAAACCTGAGGTTGGATACTTGAAATTTATATATAATATCCAGACAAGATTGCATGCAAGAGGGTGAAAATGAGTGTATCCCTAAAGCCTGCTGACTAGCCAATCTAGCCTATCAGTAAGAAGTAGATTCAGTTAGAGTCCTTACTTCAAAAGAATGTGGACAGCAATGAAACAAAACACTCTGCTTTGATCTCTGGCCTATACACACACACAAACACATGCATGCATGCATGCATGAACATGCACACACAAAATATTTGTACATATGAATGTACTTGTGCACATGTTACACATGCATTTTACCATACACTACACAATATCACACACTACAGTCAACTCATATACATGCACATGTGCACAAACACACTATATGTACTATAGACATGCATGCACATGTCCATGCACACACACATTATGTATATGCACTACACATACATGCATGCACATGTACATACACATACACTAGAAACACATTCACATGTACACACACTATACACACATACATGCATACACATATGTTGACATATTTCTCAATCTATTTTATTGGGTACTTATATCTCTACCTCCTTTTCAACCTTAATTCCACACTAATTCCTTCCAACTGCCCCTCCCCAACTAGGTAGGAGAGAAAGAAGGTTAGAGGGGAAAGGGAGAAAAGAACTCTTTAGACTACTTCTTGCTGATTAGGGCCATCAAGTTTCTAAGAGCAAGCCCAATCTTTGTTGTCATAATAGCAATCCAGCAATCCAGCAATCCAGCAATCCAGCAATAGCAAATGCAGCAATAGCAAATGCAGCAGTAGGAACCAGCAGGGACTAGCAACAGTGAAGGAAGTGGCCAGGGGAGCAGCAGCCTCCACAGGCCCTTTGAGAGCCCTGCCATTATACCCACTCGACTTCCCAGAATTAAACTATCTGTCGCTGGCCAAAACAGAATTAAACTATCTGAAGCTGGTCAAAATAACACTCCTGTTATTGCATGAGGCAAGTCATAATCACCTGCTGAGAAGCAGCCTCTTATCTGACATCTATATTAAAACAAAATATTCACAAAATGTAACTGGGTTTTTAAAGAAACCAAAATTCTCACTATATTTCCAACTTTTAGACAAAAAAATGGCTTCTTTTTCTGTAATGTCAATAAACTATATAAAAAAACAATTATGAGAACTATGAAGTAAGAATTATATTCACAATGCCCAGGCTATATACATATATTACATATTATATATGTATATATGCCAACCTTGGAGAAAATACTTCATATCTATCCTATCTTGATAAGTCCAAAGTCTTTTACTTAAATCACTTTCTTATCATAACTTGCCTTTATCAACCTAAAAACATCTTTTTTTGACACTAAAACATTTTCTTAGATCCTAAACAACTCAAGCTTTTATGTCTTTAACCTAAAATAAGGAAAATTGTATTATAATTTTTTTAATCTTCAACTTCATTAGAGAGTTAAAAAGGATAAATATTACCTGAGTAAACAGGAAGTGTAAAGCAAGTAGCTTTACACTGTTGGCTGCCTGGATAGTCACCCAAGTTTATTCTGTATTGGTGGGGCATCCAATCTTTAGCCAATAGGTCCAGAATATCTGACAGACTTTTCTGTGAAGCAGGAAATTTGAAGAGCTGGCATACCTTGGCTCTCTACAGAGTTGTGCAGGTGATTTAGCAGTTCTGCTTGTCCAGGTTGGACAGCATGCCGTCAGCTGTCCTGGTAAGGACAGATTTTTGCCCAACCACCATCTTTGCCACAAGAAGCAAATTCCAAGTGGAGGTTCTTCAGTGCCCATCATCTTCTTTGAAGTAGATTGGGGTGCTGCCAGTAGGAGATGTGTCTCTCTGTCAGAAAAGGTTTGTATTATTAAAACATCTAAATGCCATACTCAGTAGATTCCTGAAGTGTTTGAAGTTCATCGGTCTATCTATAGTACATCTGAATAGACAAACATTGCTTGCTTCTGGCTATCTACTATCTGCTTAACTTTGAAAAAAAATGTCCAAGAGGCTAAATAAAGCATATCTCTGTAATTAATTACACTAGTACCTAACAAGATTACAAGTAAGATTACTTAGAGTTGACTACTAACTTGCATTTCTAATTATCCTAAACAGTTTGCAATAGTTATCTTTCATAAGACTAGAACTTAGCATTACATTTTAGAAGAAGTTGCATACGTTGCATATGTACAATACATTAAGCAAGACTTGAACAAAATAACCTTACATTTCTATCAATATACAATAATCCATACCAATGTAAAATATTCGAGTTTTCTTGCTGCTTTCTTAGTCAATGAACCAAATGCTTTTCAGATCAGTGGTTTTTGTTGTTGTGCTTTGTTTTGGTTTTGCTTTGTTTTTTGATAACCTGGTAACTCTTGGTTGCTCTTTGTTTTTGTCTGAAACAGTTCATACTTTTTGCTAGCTTGAGGCTAGGGCCTCAGAGCAACTTCCTGGTGGCAACAAATTACCTTGCATGTCTCTCCTGGACTTGCACTCACTTGTCCAATGATGCCCTTTACCACGGCATTTGCAAACCCTGGGAAGCCTATGCATTCTTACCAAGAACCTATTGCTGCCAGAAAGAGCTTGTTCAGTTCTGCAGAGGAAAGTATGAATACCGTATTCCTAAGAGTTAACACACTGACTGTCGGGACTCTCACATTTACACCCTCTCCAGAGTCCCCAGAATCAAACTAGCTCCAGCTGGAAAAATTCACATCCCTTTAGAACACAAGACAACCATAGTTAACAGCTGTGGACAAACTGAAGCAGCCCCATATCCCACACCTGGAGTTAAAACAAAAACATATTCACATAACATAACTCGGTTTTAAAAGAAACCAAAATTCTCTCTACATACATGATCACAAAGTCTACACACAGCATATACAAACATTAACATGTGTACATACATCATGCACATATATTACACACAAATATAAGATACTATATGAAAGTGACATAGTTGTATTGCTCTATGTATTTTACTATTTTGTATATTTTGTAATGTTTGTAATAACTTTTATAGTTTTACTTTATTTTCTATTCTACAACAGAAAAAAACCACTGAAAAGGAAAAATATTAGAAAAACCATGTGTACACTGATATACATATATACACATATGTATATATATGGTATACACATACATATATGTGTATATATATGTATGAATTTATATTCAGAATAAATCAAGAATCTAGATGATGCTTAGTACATTCATAAAGTACATAAAACAACTAATAAATTTTATGTACATAAGCACATTATATACAATAGATTTACAATCTTCATATCTGTCATTGGTCTACTTACTTTTAATATTTGGTAATGAAAAAGTATCCCATGTTTGAATAAAAACAGCTCCAATTATCATAGGTTTTCATTATTTTTTAACTTTATACTATTTATCTCCATAATTGTATAACATAATCATTTTAGGTAGTTGCGTAGTATTCCACTGACTGGCTACAAAGCATTCATTTATCTATGCCCTCTTAAAATGCAAAATATTTTTCTAATATCTTCTGTAAAAACTCATATAAACAACAGTTTTTAAACTTGGTATGTTGTTAGCAACAACTGATAGTATTCCTGCCCCCAGAAAATTTATTGTGGCTATATTTTTTTAAAAGGTTACTTAGAATACAATATAGTGGCAGTTTACAGGCAGGGTAAAAAAGTAAATTACATTTACCGGAATTTGTTTGCTAACTATGATTGACGCTTGTGTTATTAGCAGTATGACAAACTATAGTTACCACTATTATTCTGTAAGTCGAAGTAAAATTATATCAAAACTAGCACTGGGCATTTTCACTTGCTTTTAGTAAGTAGCTGTTTATTTCACTTTGTTTTTAGAAAAACCGTATTCACATGGGCAAATCCTGTCTCATGTTCCTTCGCGATAAATATTTCTCATCTAAGGGAAACATGCAGAAAAAGAATTTGTGGGCCTCCATGTATCCAACTGCTTTTATGCAATCACTGGTAATTAACCCCAAATCTTCTCTTCCTTTAGGTTTTGAAACTATTCTTCATGTCAGGTAATAGCCTGGAGGTGAGAAAGCTACTTCAAATTTAGAAAGCCAATAAACAGAATTTTAGAGACTTAGGGTTTTCAATTAGTGAAGACGAAGAAGATAAGCCAGTCCATTACTGCTCCTGCCTAGAAGGATTAGCTTAGTTCCTGCTAAGGAAAAGCATGCACTTCACAAAAGCAAAGCAGACATAATGAATGCAGTCGGATTGAGGATGAGTCCAATAGACATGCAGAGAAGGCACATTCTGGTGTCATTAAAGGGAACAAGAGGGGAACACAAGAGGCTACTCTGTTTGCATTTCAGTTTTAGGATTCTTGTTTCCCAGACACCATGCAAATCTAATAATATTAAATTAATGCCAATACAGCTGCGTGTTCTTTATTCAGACCATTTTTTCCTAATTAATAATAAACGTACTTCTGTTTATTTATACTTAGCTACAACTTCTGATAATGTAGGAGGTGTTGAAATTCAATGTGAAGGCAAAGACAAAAGCTGAAATGGTATGCTCTATTTTGTGAATTGCAGACGCTGCCTTACTGATACAACACCCAAGATTCTAAGCTGACATCAAAGAAAAAAAAAATCATCTGAAATGACAGCAGCAGCTGCAGCATCCGCCTCTAAATTAGGCTGTGTTTCAAAGTCTGGACTCAACTGCTAAGCAGTATAAAGACCCAGGAGGAAGGCTGCCCAGCAAAGAGTGAGCCTTCGACCCAACACATCAAAGTAACACATGCTAGGAGAGCAATAGGCGCATGTGGCCCACATTCACGCACCACCTAATTGTGCTGGGCTCAGGAAACCAAGATGAGCCTTCAGCTGATTCCTGGGTTAAGAGAGGATTTGAGATTTTCTTCTAAGCAGAAAGCTGACACAAATTGGTTGCAGATTAGAGTCTGACTTTGCAATGAAGCATTCCACAGTTTCAAAAGATGGCCATTTTGGCGTCATATGGCATGCTCAGAACACTAATGTAAAGACGTATAAGTGAAGCATTAGGTGTGAAGAGCAGTTAAAAATATGCTCCATAAATGAAGCAAACTTCAATTTATATATTTAAGGATAGATGATTTGAAAAAGATTTTTTTTCATTTTTTTTGCATATAAGTTCCCAATTTTGAGGGAATTTGTCTTCTGAAACATTAGCCATTTAACAAGAATTTGGAATGTTAATATCTCTTAAGAGATGACAGAGATAACTACATTCTATTAGTGTAAGTTTTAACATAAATGCCTACTATCAATACTATAGGCAAAGGAAACATGACATATTCCATGTGGCACTTTGCAGTTAAAAACACATGGCTACAAATACTTTGATCTTGTATATATCTTGCTGTCCTTGGCAGTAGAGTGTAATATATATATATATATATATATATATATATATATATATATACACATATGTATATACACGCACATACATACATTTATATATGTATATATAAATATATATTTATACATATATATGTATGTATATGTATATATATCATATACATATATGTATATGTATATACATATATATAAAATCAGGGATATATATATACTATTGTTCTATATTTGTGAATTGCTAAACTTAGCTTGCACAATTACTTGAGATTTTTTAAAATATTTTATATAATGCTTCATTGAAATTGTTGCCTTGGTAACGGCCTGGGCTAAGTGTTTACAAGTTTTCTTTCTTTCTTTCTTTCTTTCTTCCTTTCTTTCTTTCTTTCTTTAATTTGAATGAGTCTTGGACCCACTGGCTCCTTTTATTTATTTTAAGTATGTAACTACACTGTCACTCTCTTCAGACACACCAGAAGAGAGCATCGGATCCCATTACAGATGGTTGTGAACCACCATGTGGTTGCTGGGAATTGAACTCAGGACTGCTAGAAGAACAGTCAGTGCTCTTAACCACTGAGCCACCTCTTAAGCTCTTGAGATTTTAATCATAATTAATGAGAGGCTAATAATTTCATCAAGCAAAATGTACATGGGTTTTCACTGAACTATACACAGAAATGAAAACTCTTGATTCATCCAAAGTGATTAATAACAGGTAAGAATGGAAGAAAAATATAAATACATACCTGCCCTAAAATTTTAAATTTTGGCCAAAAGTAACTACATAGCTGGGGATATTGGTGCACACTTTTAATCTCAGAACTTGGAAGGCAAAGATAGGCAGATCTCTGAGTTGCAGTCCAACTTGGGTTATGGAGCAAGCTCCAAAATAGCCAGGCTAAATTACACAGAGATATCCTGTCTCAAGAAGCCAAAAAAAAAAAAAGTGATTACATAAATGTGGTTTCATCACATGGAAAGTCTAAACCATTTTAGTGCGTAAGTGATAAACATCATGAAAGAAATTCTTCAAGAATACACTCTTGTATCATGGTCAATTTCCAGAACTATGATCAAGTTCAACTTTCATTGGCCTTCATTGGCTCTGAATTTGTCTAGGTTATATAGTAAAAGTCATAATATCTTCTTTCCTGGAAAAATAAAATCAGTAAATACTTTTCACAGGTTCACCATGTAATGGACCATTTTTTGTTATAATAGAGGGGACCGAAGCAGAAGACATAGTAGTCATTCTAAAAGATTCATTAGCCTTGCTGTTACTAATGCCTGATGCTAAGAGTGGATCCAAAAGGAAAGAAAAAACAATCTCTTTTGATACTGTGGCATTTTTGCTTGTCCTGTGTCTCTGGACAGTTTTGCATTCCTGGGTGACACAATATAGTTTCATTATGTGAATGAAATCACCTAAGAGGTTCCTTTTTCTCAGATTGAGAAGATGAGAATACGATGAAATCATAAAAATCATAGTTCATGTTTCAAAAGGTTACAATGGATTCATCTTTTGACTATTCTCCTTATTGTATATCCACCACCAGATACTAGGGACCAGAATAAGGGGATTATGTATATCATAGACTTTCTGAGGAAGGTGTGGCAAGAACCCAAACTAACAAGAACTTTGAATCTATCTCAGTGTACAGTTCCCCCTACACTCAATGCGTACATACCCTTGTAATTGCAAATTCTATCCTTTCAGTAATTGGTTTGGGGTACCTCACCTGTTCAGTAGATAATATCTAACAACTAGATATTATTATAAGTTGCTTTCTGTCTGCTTTAAGCCACAAGAAGGCAGAGGGAACACAGGGGCAAACTATGAAAGTTTCTTGGCCTGCAGGCACACAGCATGCAAGTAGCCACCATGAAGAGAACTGTCTTCTGTCTCCTCTGCAGTCTCTACATCACTTGCTGCCACCTTCACACATTTGATGCGCTAGGGAATACCTTATCGGTATGCTGAATGGGAAAGCAACGACTTTTCCTCTGTGTCTGTCTTAAAGATATCTTCAAGAACATGTGTCTTGTTTTTTAAAGACTCATCTTTGGAAAGACTAGAGTGAAATGGATAAAAGTATTTCCGTCTCATGTATGCCTTAACAAATTCATAATAGTATCTTGTTATGTCAGGCTTTAATTATCTCAAAACTATACTCTACCTCAGTATGATTGGCTTAACGTAAAGTGAGCTAAGACATAGGAAAATTAAGAAGGAAAGCCTTTAGGCTGACTACTGAGAATCGTACTTTTGTTCTTTAAGCCTGTTGCTACATAGTTTTTCTTGTTATATAGTATCGTAAATACAATGATTGAATGCATTCTTAGACACTATTAGGTCAGAACACTATTGTATATTATTGGTGGCAGTGGTGTTCATCACCATCAACTAAACAAAAATGGAAGCAGATGACCAGAAGAAAGTGATGATTGAAACACAAATGAAAGTTATAGCTCTGTAAGCAAAACTGTGATAGAGAGAAGTAATAGATTAAAAATATTATAATGTGGGCTTAACACCCTGAGTTACATCCCCAGGTCCTTCATGGGGAAGGAGAGACTGAATTCTCACAAGTTGTACTTTGACCTGGGCACACATGCCAAAACATACATGTCGCCCACCAAATAAATGAATAAATGTCATTGTTTCAAAAGAATGTACTTAAGGATCTTATGATGCAAAAATCAGTTATTAATGGAATGGTATTGTCCAAAGGATTATAATATGCATTGTTTCAGAAAGCTATTGTGGTAAAAAACAGCAGTGACAAAAACCAGCGATTTAAAATAATGTATTAAAGATGAAGTTTCTTACATATACTTCTGTTCTATCAGCTTTAATATTTTCTGTCAGGAATGTGGTAGTTTGGCTCATGTCATTATTAAAGCTTCTTACCTAAAGACGTTTTCATTATGTTATATATATGAATGCCAAAGCACACACAGAAGATCATGTGCATCTCCAGGTACGTCCATTTTAGCATTACCTCCATCAAGTGGAGATAACTTTACTTTTTCCATTTAATGTACATCTGTGATACAGAATAGAATTATATCAATAGAATTATGCTCTAAGACCTTGAATCTGAAGGGGATGATACACTTTGATATTATCTATTATTCTTGTAAACAACGTATTATAAGGGAACATTGTGTTAGTGACTTCTATCTGTGATCTTGCAGAAAACAACTTAAGGGAGAAGGGTTTATTTTGTCTGATAGTTTAAGAAGGGATGACATCATGGAGTGGAAGCCATGACAGCAGGAGCTGGACAAACCTTGTCTATTGTGTCTGCATTCAGAAAGGGGAGAGTGGAGGTACAGACTATCAAACCTGAAACCCCATCACAAATGATTCACTCCTACAAGTTTTGAGCGTCTAAAGGTTTCTCAGCTTTTAAAAAATAGCTGTGCTCAATAGGCGCTGAGTGTAGAGAGGTCACAAGCATATGAGGGCCATTTCACATGCAAACCACAGGCATGAAGGTCAGCTCTTTCTATTTTTAATCAGAAGAGTTTCAAATCAAAATAGTCTTTTCATTGCTTCTACAAAGAATATCAATTTATCCTGTCAGGATACAGTTGAAGTACTTACTCAATGTCAAAATATTTCCACCTCCTATCATCCGGTGAAAGGATAATAGAGAAAATTTGGTAAAATTCCAATTTTTTCATAAAAAAACTTTTATAGCTTAGTCCTTTTATAATGATTCTCATGAATATTTCTTTCTTTCTTTTTTTCTGTTTTGATCTTTCTTACTAAGAATGTACACCTGATCCAAAACCAGGAATTTCATGAAGAGGAAAAAACAAAAAACAAACAAACAAACAAACAAAAAAACCAAACACTGATATCTCGAGATGCTTTCATAACCCTGGTGGATACCCTGATCCAGGTGCTTAACATGATAATGGCAGAATGTTTATCAATCCTTGGCAAGGTTGTAGAAAGTAGAGCAGAAATGTGATCAAGGGAATCAGTCAGATCTTGTACATTGTGTTCTAGTGACTAAAGCCAGAGCTGGTTTCTGCACTTCCTGAAATTCCTGAGATTTAGGTCACAAGGAGATAAATTTAAGGATGTGAGTTACTTTGAAAAGTTTTGTGGCACTTTCAGGAATTGGGTACATTCAAGGAGAACAAAAACTGCAACCAACTATAGAACTTCTCACGGTGGTAAGATGAATTTACCTCATATGAGAAATACGGTGTCTTTCGAAGATCCAGTCAGAATCTCTAAGAGTTCTTACCTTTGTGAGATGAATAATCAAGTCTGGTTAAAACACTCTAAGGTTCATTTAACCCTGTCACCTCTAAAGTTCATCAAGCATTTCAATGTTGGTAGCTACACTGGAACTCTCTCTAGATGTTACTTCTGATCCAGAGTTCCATTTATTCCCTTCCAAAGAATATAGCTTGCAGTTCATTGATAGAGTGGCTACAAAGAATATTAATACTTTCCATGGAAGTCAGAGGATAATTTGCAAGGGTCAATTCTCTTTTTATGCCATGTGTCCCATGGACTGAACTCAGATTGTTGAGCTTAGCAGCAAGTGTGTTTATATCCACTAAGTCTCCTTATCATCCCAAAATATGGAAAACTGCTGAGCCAAAGTTAATAAGTACCTTACATTCATAATATCATGTAGCCTTACATGGTAAATATTAAATGATAGAGAAAAGCTTGGACTCAGGCTCTCTGTGTTAAAGATGTAGCCTTTAGGAAATATTGAGAACCATGGATCAGTGATTTATTTGGTACAATCTTTAAAGGTTTAAATGGAATCGTATCATTAAAACTGACAAATATTGTATGCTTATCATAATGACAAAGTATATTAAAAGTGCTTAGCTCCTTTGACCACAGATAATCTTGTATAATTACATGAATATATGGCTCATTAATATCTTCACCAGTGGAGCCTTAGTCTATGGAATCCTTCTGCCTTGGCTGATGCTTTTACCTCTTTTTGATGCTTCTAAGTCTTTCCAAAAACCTCTAAATAACATTTCCCTACTCTTGTGGCTGACAAATTATTTCTGTGTACCTGTTAAATAGGACACACACACACACACAAAACAAAAAGCCCTGTGTAGTTCTCTCTCTCAAGCTCTCTTACAACTGATCTTTAGGGTACACACACAAGTGCAAAGGAAACACAAAATGGGTTATTTTACTTCTTTCAGCCACATCCTGATGGTTGAGCCCCACCACTCCTGACTAAAGGGAATACTTTTCTTTAAACCCAGGTAGCCCTGTGATACCATTTCTCTCCTTTATATGAAGAAGACAGACAATCCTACATTTGAAATGGAGTAGGATACATGTAGAAGGTCTGAGCCAGCCCAAATAATTTCCTTCATTAAGTTTTTTTCCTTTTTCTGCATTATTTCAACATCATTCTAGTCTTAAAATAAACCAAAGTATTCTAGAGTCGCGTGACCTATTCTCTGACATTTCTTTAACAAATTTACATGATGGTGATATATCTCTTGCTTAACTTAATACTTAATGTCTATTTATTGGCACAACTTAAGAATGAGATAGTAGGAGTCTCACACTAATTCCCTGATATTTTGTGGACATCTAATGTGTTATGGATCAACGTTCCATGTTGAGGATACCTTGTATATGCTACTGTTGTACAGCTATACCCACCCCACAAAAACACATTCTTTCTTCATAGAGGAATTCTAAGATTTAGCAAGCTAAAAAAACTTATGAAGCTTACAAGGATCAGAAATTCTAAGTTTCAGGAAGCTTAAAAGCTTACAAGATCAATGAGGTCTCTCCTGTTATAGCAAATTTTCACCAAATTAAACATTCAGTCCTGGATGGAAGCTCCTTAGGGCTTAGAAATAAACAAAATGCAAGTCTCAGAAAGTTCCTGAAAATTACAAGAATCTTAATATTCCCTTTCTAAAGTTACTTAAAAAATCAGATCTACTAGAGAGAAGAGACTCTCAACAGTCAAGCTGCCTGTGAAGCTGATAGAAAAATCTAAGGATATAGCATTTTTTTGTTGTTGTTGTTCTTGGATGAAAATCATTTTCTTGCAATTTAAAACATTACACTGCTAGATTAAGGTAGCCATGAAAACAAACACTTGCCCTGTCTCAAACTCTAAGTATCTCAATGAAGTCAGTGACTTTAAATGCAGTTATGATGATGATTCTGGAGACAAGAAGCTATTTTTAGGGTTTTAAATTTACACTATAAATTATATACATATATACCTATATACATATATGTATATAATTTATATAATCCAGTACAAACACACAGCATAGTAAAACTGGAAATTAATTAGCTTTACTTACTCCTTCAGCTGTCATCAACTATCACCCAAACAGGGGCTGCTGTTTTGTGTGTGTGATATAACTACAGTACCCATAAGCCTGTACCCATATGTCTGTAATACAATAAAGAAACTGATTCATCAAGATGGACTTGCTGCTTTCTTCTGACATTAGTTCTACCTGCCTTGAATAGATATTTGTTCATATCCTTGCAGAAAAAGTGACATAACAACTTTCCAAGGTTATATAAGCAGTAAATACTACATGATATTGACAAAGCTATTGACCCCTCTCCACAACCCGATAATAGGCCCTACTCACCTGACGATACCATTTATTTTCATAATTGAACATGAAGAAGTCAAGTTGGGGCCCAACTAGCTCTACCAACGAGCATTCATGTTTCTGGAAGGTGCTCTGAATATTATTAGAGAAAAGTAATCATTAATATCAACCAGTTACAAACCTTGCAATCACCAACTGTAACCTCCCTCCTCTATCTACTTGTAGACCTATACCAGTGGCACAAATGCAAGTGTTGTAGGAGTAACCAACCACTTTTTAAAAGGCCTGCCCCTTGAGCTGAAACCCACACTTGAGATAGATTATGTGTTCTAAGGAAAAACCTACTACTACTATTCTACTAAAGGGACATAGCAATAAAAAGGCTCCAAACGACATATTGATATATCTACAGATCAATGCCCTAGCCAACCCTCATTAGAGAAGCTTCTTGAAGTAGGTGGGAGTTAACACAGAGACCTACAACTAGACAATACTCAAAGAGTCAGAAACTTTGGTATACCTGGTCATAATTGGGAAGTCTTAATTAAACCCTTTCCCTTAATGCTCAGGGATATATTTACAAGAAGAATCACAAAGGCTGTTAAGAGCTAGAGCTGACAAACTGTTTACTCTACAGAAACAACATCATTCAGTCAAAGCACACATGACCTACACAGGCTCAAACCAGACAAAATTCCAGCACTAAGAGAGAAAATAGAGACAAAGGCCCATTTCTAGTCAAATACCTACTGGGAATTTACACCTGCTGGGAAAGAAAAAGCTCTCTCCAGCAGAGTGTCACTGGTTATACCAATCCTACTCTAAAGCAGGCCCCATGCCCAGATGTATTTGACCCACACAGATGGGTTCCATGTTTTGTTTGTTTGTTTTTGTTTTGTTTGTTGTCGTTGTTGTTAGCTTTTTGTTATTTTTTTGTTAGATGTTTTCTTTATTTACAATATCTCCTTTCCCAAAAAGAAAAAAATAAAATAAAATAAAATAACAAAAACTAAAACAAACCCCTGTTACCTCTCCCCTCCCCCTGTTCACCACCCCACCCCCTCCTGCTTACTGGCCCTGGCATTCCCCTACACTGGGGCATAGAACCTTCACAGGGCCAAAGGCCTCTCCTCCCATAGATGACCGACTTGGCCATCCTCTGCTATACATATGTTGCTGGAGCCATTAGTCCCACCATGTGTATTCTTTGGTTGGTGTTTTAGTCTCTGGAAGCTCTGATGGTATTAGTTAGTTCATATTGTTGTTCATCATAAGGGGCTGCAAACCCTTCAGCTCCTTGGGTCCTTTCTCTAGCTCCTTCTTTGGGGACCCTATACTCAGTTCAGTGGATAGCTGTGAGCCTCTACTTCTGTATTAGTTGGATATTGTCAGAGTCTCTCAGGAGACAGCTATATCAGGCTTCTGTCATCCAGCACTTGCTGGTATCCACAATAGTGTCTAGATTTATGATTGAATATGGGAAGGTGGAGCAGTCTCTGAATTTGTTATTTTTTATTTTTACAGTTGGTTTGTTGGTTGGTTGGATTTTTTGCGGGGGTGGAGTGGAGTGGCTTGGTTTGGTTTGTCTTAATATATTTCTTTAAAATGTTTTTGTTTTGCTTTGTTTTGATTTTTCACTTCTTTTTTAAGTTTTTGTTGAGTAGTCTAACTCTTCTTCAAATCTCCACACCTTCATATTCTATCCTCAATTTGTTCTCCTTTTTAACATTTTATTGATTCTTTGTAAATTTCACCTCATGCACCTTAATCACACTCATCTCCCCATCCCTCCATATCCACCCTCTGCCCTTGCAACCTTCCCCTCAAACAAAACTAAAAAGTAAAACATAAAATAAAATAAAAATAAATTAAACAAACCAAAACATCTCACCATGGAAGCTGTGGTGTATCATGACCATAGTGTATCAAAAAGTATATCCTTTTGCCAAAAAAACTTTACTTGCAAATATTCTTTGCAGTGAGTCATTCATCTGGCTTGGGGACTCTGGTTTCTGCTACACTATAAACACTTGATACTCATCAGGACTCCTTTCTAATATCATATTGTTTTCCCCCATGATGAAGATGCTGAAGCTTTCTTTCTGCTGGACTGGCCCCATCAAGAAGTTTAACAAATCATAGGTGGGTAGATATAGGGGTGTACCAACTCAACATCCTGCTCTCAGTGGTTAGCCTGCCAACTCTCTCATGCTTAGGCATAAAGGTTAAGAGCACTGGCTGTTCTTATACAGGACTCAAGTTTTATTCCCGTCACCCACAGAGCAGCCCCTAACTGTCTATAGCAATTTGGCCTCATCTACTTGTAGAAATTTCCTCTGAGTTTTCTAATTGGGTTATTGAGTTTTTCAATTCTGTATTAATCTCAGCTTGACTTATCCTCTGTTTCTACCTCTTTGCTAAGTTCAGGTTTCAGATTCTAAATTTTCTTTCTCATACCATTAAGGCATAATTTATATGTCTTCTTATACTTAAGTTAGAAGATTATTCCTTCTTAAATTTCATTAAGGTGCTTATTGTCTAGGAAAGAGAACAGGAACTACAGATATATGCATCACTGACAGAACACAGGAAATAGAAGAGAGAATCTTAGGTGTAGATGATACAATAGAAGAAATCAATATATCAATGAAATAAAGTACAAAATCTGAAATGATATGAAACATCAGGAAATTTGGGATACTATGAAAAGACCAAACCTAAGAATAATAAGAATAGAAGAATACTCCCAGCTCTAAGGCCCAGAAAACATCTTCAACAAAATTATAGAAGAATATTTCCCTAACCTAAAGAAAGAGATGCTTATATAGGTACAAGAAGCTTACAGAACACTAAACATATTGAACTGGAAAAGAAAATTCTACCACCACATAATAATCAAAACATTAAATATGCATAACAAAGAAATAGAGAAAAAGCCAAGTAACATACAACGGCAGACCTACCAAAATTACACCAGATTTCTCAACTGAGATTCTAAAGGCTAGAAGGGCCTTGGCAAAGATCTTATAGATGCTAAGACACCAAAGATATCATTCTAGACTACTGTACCCTGCAAAAATTTCAGTCATCATACATGGAGAAACCAAGATATTCCATGGCAAAACCAAATTCAAACAATAACTTTCCACTAACCTAACCCTACAGAGGGTACTAGAAAGAAAACTCCAACCCAATGAGACTAACTATACACAACAAAATGTAAGAAATAAATAATTTGACAATATTAAAGCCAACATAACACACACACACACACACACACACACAAACACACAAGCACCACTACAAAATCAAAATAGCAGGAAGTTATTGGTCATTAATATCTCTCAATATCAATGAACTCAATCCCTTGTAAAAAGACATGGGTCATCATCTCTTAGAAATATTTGTCATTTAATGCTTTTATAGATAGTGATCTACTGTCTTGAATCTTTTTCTAATGTCCTGACTTATCAGTTTTATATTTTATACTTTAAAAATTTAAAGTTCCTGCCATAAATGTGGTTTTTCAATTGTCTACTAAAACTCAAAACTGATATGTTTGAGCCCATATTTATAATAATGACTGGAAATAAATCTACAATGCTCTGGTTGGCTATATAGGAGAAGGATACATCAGAAATAACTATAAATAATGTCTGATGCTGATTTGTATTTACATGTTTTCAAAGATAACAGTCTTTCATCAGTGAACAAGCAATGGACATAAATGATCTTTCTAAATCCACACAAAAGCGGAAGCACTATCCATTATTATCATACTACTATTGTGTTCCATAAATCATAGGACTTGTGGATTATCTGTTATATACCTATATTCTTGAGAAATTTTATGGCTATTTTAAAGATAATGCCTTCATAAATTTATTCAAACTTTAGTTTTATTTGCTATGAGCATATCTCATTTCCATCATGTTCCTGAACTGACAAGCTACACTCTTAAAAATCATCTTACATTTATACTATTTTTTTTTTGATTTTTCGAGACAGTGTTTCTCTATGTAGCCCCGGCTGTCCTGGAACTCACTCTGTAGACCAGGCTGGCCTCGAGCTCAGAAATCTGCCTGCCTCTGCCTCCCAAGTGCTGGGATTAAAGTCATGCGCTACCATCGCCCGGCAACATTTATACTATTAATTAAATTTAGTTACATTACAGTTAACAGCTTCACTTATCAGTTTTAAATGATTGCATATAAGGTTCAAGTTATTTACTAAAGGACTGAAGAATGTAAATTTCTCCTTAATTATAATATTTTAAATGTAACTAAAACTTGTTATAATATAAATCAATAAAGCAATCACTTGTGGGAGGCCAGGTCCTTACTATTGGGCTGCTGTGGACCAGGCAAGTTATTTTTATGTAGCAACATAAAATACCTCTACATTTTTTAATATTTGTATCCTATTACCCAAACAATGATAAAGTCTTTAGCATTCTTTGTGAGAAAATAGCCATTCTGATGTGCAAACACTAAAATCATTAAAAATAAATCAAGACTCTGCTTCTTCTTCTTCTTCTTGCTCCACCACTAAGGGGAAAAAGGCTCATGTTATTGGAAAGCAATTCTATTTAGAGTAGTTTGTCCTAAGGAAATAATACAAAGGGAAGAAAAGATCTGTACTTCAAAAGGCTCCCTTAAGGGAAAATTGGAAACAACCTAAATGTCCAGCAATGTGAGAAGAGTTAATTAAGCTATTTTTCCACTTAAGAAAACCTTAAGCAAAGTCTGTGTATTTTATTTCACAGTGATAATAAATCCTAGCATATAATAGGCACTCAAAATATATCTGTTGAACACATGAATGATTTACCCATTAGCCTTATAATTTACAATACTGTCATCTTGACTATACTAGATACAGAGGCTCTGGCTAAAGTTGGTATAAAAGACATGCATATGGCTATGAATATGGCCAAGACTATAAAAACACAATTATACATCTAACTCATGACACAAAACAATTAACTTCTGAAAAGAAGTCAATGTAGTAAATTTCTGAAGTCAACATAATACTTTTTTTTTAAGATTTATTTTATTCATATGAGTATACTGTAGTTGTCTTCAGACAACCAAAAGAGCAAATTGGATCCCATTACAGATAGTTGTGGGCTACCATGCTGTTGCTGGGAATTGAACTCAGGGCCACTGGAAGAGCAGGCCGTGCTCTTAACTGCAGAGCCATCTCTCCAGCCCAACATAATACTTTTAAAGTGAAGAGATATTGTACAGTTACATTGTTACCTCTACACAGGGACAGAGTTATGCGAAATTAGAAATATGAATAGGAAGGTGGCAGATTAGAGACAAATGGCTTCTTCTGTGTCCCTAGGAATCTGAGAGAAACATGATCTGTGACTACAAAATGAGGCAAGAAGCATGAAACGGTAAGAGAAGATTGCAGCGCCTTTCAGACTGTAAGAGACAAGACGAAATTAGAAAATATTAAATTGGATGCCCAAAGGAAAGAACAGAGTCCAGCCTAGAACTGGGTAATGAACAAAGTAAGGATGATGGAGAAAAATACCCCCAAACACCCTTCCACACATAGACAGACACACAGACAAGCATACACACACATGCATGCATGCACATACATGCAGCCAGATGCATTATATATGCAGCCAGAGGCATATATGTGCACACATGAATATAAACACATGTACATGTACATACACATCAATACACCAGCATACAACATACACAACACATACATACACACACACAGTCTATTAACAGACAAGGAAACTCTATAAAAGCAAATATCAGTGAGTTGATAAAGCCACAAGCTCCATGAAGCCAATGCTTGGAAACCACCTTGCACTTCTGTCTTACTAGGCAAGAAGGACAAAGATTTCTAAAATGTCTTGAGTCATACTGCTCTGCTGGAGATTTTAGAAAAGTCCTCAACCATGGGGCCATAGTCTTCCCCTCTATCCACTAAGACCACAAAAGAGAATTACATGATCACATGAATACTTCAGGGACCTGACAAGAACTGAAATCAGTAAACCAAATGTACTCAAATTAAGACCCAAGGTATTGGGAGAAAGAAAGGCTGAGCCCTGAAAACATGGAAGTATCCAAGTGACCAACAAGTTCAGGAATGAGGAGGATGACTGGGGAGGTAGTTAGGTGTTTAAGAGCACTTGTTGCTCTTCCATAGGTCTCATGTTACATTCCCAGCACTTCATGGTTGTTCACACTGTCTGTAGTTCCAGTTACAGGGAATTCTACCTCATCTTCAGGCAGACATACATACAGCCAAAAAAAGTCATATACATAAAATAAAATGCTAAAATAAAACTAAGAATGGGAAAGAGTCACTCTATACTCTGAGGCATTGAAATTCATGTGGGATTGGAGTTGCCCCTTTCCTCCCCACAAGACATTAGCAAGAAGTTGTTATCCCTTAGATGTTTACCAGCTTTCAGCATGGGGAGTGCCTTCAGAATACTTCTCATCTAGCCATCTCCTACAGGTAAACATTCTCCCTGCCCCTCCCCGAAATTCAGTGCTATATTATCACCTTATAATTTTTGACATGGTATTGATGTACCAACTGCATTGCTATTCATGTTTACTATTGCTTTTGAAATTCAGCTTCTTGGTACATTAATGTGAATTTTAGGATTTTTTTTTCTATTTCTGTGAATAACTTTGTTAAAATTGTGGCAGACATTATGTTGAATCTGCACATGTCTTTCAGTAGTCTAGAAAATTTCACAACACTGATTTGGTTGAGCCATAAGCATGTTAGATGTTTCCATCATTGCCTAAGTTAGTTTATTGCTTCATTGTTTTCCATTAAAGAGCTAATTCACCTTTTTGGTTATGTTCATTGTTAGATTGTATTGCTCCATTGTTAATGAGATTATTTTAACTTCATTTCATCGAGTCTGTTAGTAGTGTATTAAAAAGTTATAGGGTTCTTTTATACAGAACCCTATAACTTGAATTACTTAAAAATAGTTATCACATTTAAAATTTTCTTGCTGCAATTATTAAGGTCTTTTTCCCTTATTTATTTATCTTTTTATTTATTCACTTTACATTCCAATCAATGTCTGCCTCTCAGTACTCCTTCACACAGCCCCTCTCTCCATCCCCTTTTCCTGTTCTCTTCTGAGAGGGTTGGAGGCCCCACTGAGACCAGACAAGGCAGCCCAATTAGGAGGAAAGGATCCACAAGCAGGTAAGAAATTTAAGGATAGTCCCCACTCCAGCATATGGAGCATGAAGGCCAAGCTCCATATCTGCTACCTATGTGTGGCAGGGATGGAGAAGGATGGGGGAGGGATAGGTTCAGCCAGTGTATGCTCTTTTGTTGGTGGATCAGTCTCTGAAAGCCCCCAAGCATTCTGGTTAGTTGACTCTTTTGGTCTTCCCTGGGGTTCCTATCCACTCTGGGTTCCGGAATCTTTCCCCAAATTCTTCCACAAGATTCCCAGAGCTCTATCCAATGTTTGACTGTGGGTCTCTGCTTCTGTTTCAGTCAGCTGCTGTGTGCAGCTTCTCAGAGGACAGTTGTGTTTGTCTCCTATCTCCAAGCATAACAGAGTATCAATAATAGTGTCAGGAATTGGTGCTTGTTCACTGAACAGGTTCCATGTTAGGCCAGTTGGTTGGCCATTCCCTCATTCTCTGCTCCATATTTGTCCCTGCATTTCCTCTAGACAGGGTAAAGTTTTGTGGATGGTTTGGGGTCCTTATCCCTCCACTGAGAGGTCCAGTTTGGTTACAGGAAGTGGCCACTTCAGGTTCCATATCCCCACTGGTAGGAGTCTCAGCTAAAGTCACTCACTCCCATAGACTTCTGGGGAGCCTCTTCCATCCCAGATCTCTGGCACATACTAGAAATACTATATTTCCTCCCTTTCTTATAGTACCAATTTTATTTCTCTTTTTTCCTTTTTTATTTATTTAGTTTGCTTCTTTGTATCTTTGCATTTGTTAAGACTTCAGGCAATATCACAATCCTGAGTTTGGAGGAAATCCCTTTAGCTTTTCCCTTCCTTTAGTATAAGATTGGATATATGTAGCCTTTATTATGTTGTTATGTGTCTTGAGTATCTGATTCTCCACTGGTATTGAGAGGGAGAAAGGACGATAGCAGTAGCAAAAACAACACATTGGCAATGATTCTTTTCTTTGGCTCTTCTCCCAATGCGATTCAGAAACAAATGGCATAGGATAGTGCTAGGATAAATATAAAAATTTCTGAAGCAGCAGTTGTCAGTAATATAGAAGTTTAAAAGGGGTGGAATATGGTAAGGGGGAGGTGTAAATTAGAAAGGAGAGGGAATATACATGAGTTAGAGGAGTTAAGAGTTATAAGTCATAAAGAAGGAATGCATTCAGGGGGAAGAAAAACATCAAAACCTACCTACTAAGGCAAAATGGAAGTTAAAGCAAAATAATAATGATGATGGAAAGGTAACAGTAAGACAATACTAAATAAATTAGGATAGAAATGTTAGATCATCAGATCATCAGGCGTTTCTTCTTACTGGGATGAGCATCTTCCTTCATCTCAAAGTTGTGTTTTGAGCTGGCTTTGCAGGTGAAAAGACAGCTGCCAGTTTCTATTTAAAATAAATGAGATGAGAATGTCTTCCTGCTGTGTTTGAGTCCTCCTCCGTTGGAGTCTCCCAGCCTTCATTTGTTACTAAATTTAGCACTTTGTCCCCCTGTCTGTTCCCAGCAGCTATAGCCTTGTTTCCGATATATTTGATGATCACCCATTCCTGTAAATGCAATTTTTATTCTCCTGAATTAAGTGTTGCTTCGGTCTTACTGCCTGTTTCTAACCCAGGCCTAGTCCCGGAAGCTTCTAGCCTCTATACAGTCTTATCTAGGCTTAGAATGTTTTTAGTCTCTTAGACTTGCTGCTGAATAAACTCACCCCTTCTTTTTCTTTCTGGACTCTGGCTGACTGATTCAAGTCAGCTGTTCTGGCTCCAACTCCTCTCCAATGCTGACGTACATAATGTGGTTTCTCTCAGATTCTCTTAGATTGCTCTATTTGGCCTCATACTAACTTTGGCAATATGTTCTAATCTTTTGTCTTGTTCTCATTCTCTAGCTAGTTCTCTCTTTAACATGTCTCTTTAAAACTCTGCCTCCTCTCTCTCTCTCTCTCTCTCTCTCTCTCTCTCTCTCTCTCTCTCTCTCTCTCTCTCTCTCTCTGCACTGCTCCCTCTTATAGCTTCTCTTTCCTCTCTCTTCTCTTGAGAATTGGGCATATCCTATTCTGTCAAATCTTCCTCTGAATCATCACTTTGCAACTCAACCAGACATCACTTTCAAACACGGGTGCTTCCTTCTACAAACTAACTTTAACTTCATTGTTTGGGATTACATGGTGGATTAAGGGAAAGTCTGAGATTAAAGGTGTGCTCTAAAGCCAAGCCACACCAAAACTAGAAACAGTTTTTCAGCAAATGATCAATCTCCAGGCATTTGCAGTGTCTCTTGATTGGTCTCTTGATGGTCTCTTGTCTAAACAGTGGAGGACGAAGTTAGGCTCTCCTGAGTGTTGAAAATGAAGTGGTTTGCCCACAGCAGTTCTCTCAGGAGAAACTCCATCCCTCCTAGCCTGGGAGAAAGCAGCCACAGTAAGTGGCAATATCCTCCTGAATCTCTGAGCCGTGGTGCTCCACATAGGTCTATCTGAAGTTGTGTACAGTGTTTTTATCTGGAGGTCTCTTTTCTCTCCTTACTTTATGGCCCCAGACCTGGAGGGGATGGGGGCATTGTCACCTTCTTTTTCTAACTTGTCAGTACTTCAAATTGGAATCTATGATGGCCTTCTAAGTCTAACCCTTAGATTTCTGGATTATATCCATCTCCTCATCTGCTGTCTATTGAGCACTCTCCTGCCCTTCCATAATTTTATCCTCACTCTTCATTCGTCGAGTAGGTGGTTGTTTGTTTGTCTTGTTTGTTTGTTTTGCTTTCTATAGCCATGGGTACACATTAATGTCATTTGCCTCTATTCTGTCATAATCATCATTTCTATTGTGTTTCTTTTAAAAAAGTAGTTGCATGTTTAAATAGAAACTTTATAGAACATCAACAAAGTGTCCTCAGTCTATAACCGTATGCCTGACTTATTTTAAATTTGCCAAGCCAAAGCGTCACAGAAAATAAACTGAATCTTACTTAATTCAACTACTTTTTTAAAATGATGTCAAAGCTTGAGATCTAGAATGCCAGTGCATGTAATCCTAATCAAGACCTCCTGAGTATTAAAAATATGGAGGAAAATTTGGTATTAGAATTGCACCATGGCATCAAGAATACTAGGAGAAAAAAATGGAATTTGGCGGGGAGGGTCACGTTCCAGAAGTGAGGAAAAAACCTAGTGTGATTGAAATGCCATATAATCTACAAAATTAACGCTAGCAATGACTCCTAGTAATGGGGGACATGGAGCCTGAACCAGCCACCTTCTGTAGCCAAGCAAGGCCTCAAGTGGAAGGATTAGGACACCAACTCAGTCCTCGAACCTCTGACCTACAGTTTATCCCGATGGCAAAGTGTTTTGGGACCAGAGACCAGCATAACCATCATCAGAGAGACCAGTCCATCCAGTAACTGACAGAAATAGATGCAGAAATCCTCAGCCAAACATTAGGCAGAGCTTGAGGAGTCTTGTGAAGAAGGGAGAACAATGATGGGAGGAACCAGAGGATTCAAATACATAAAAGGAGAACATGGCCCAGGGAATCAATCTGACTGGGACTAATGGGGACTTACAGAGATTGGGGCACCTTTAGAGATCTGACCTAGGTCTCTGCTCTATGTTATGCCTGAGTAGTGCTCTCTCAATGGGAATCTTAACTGTGGGAGTGGGGGCTGTCACTGACACTTTTGACTACTTGTGGAACCCTTTTCCTCCTAATTTGGTTGCCTTCCCCTGCTGTGATGTGATGGTATGTGCCTGGTCTTATTGTAGCTTCTTCTGCCATGTTTGGTTGTTGTCCCTGGAGGCCTGCTCTTTTCTGGGGGAGACAGAGGAGGGAGTGGATCTGGGAGAGAGGGGAGGGAGTCCTTGGGGCAGGGGAAAGAAGGGGAACTGTGGTAGGGATGTAATAGATGAAAGAAGATTTTAAAAACACTATTAAAAAGGAGTTCCTTACATTAATTCTAGATGAGCTATTGAGCTGCACACCATAGCTTTCTTTTCCCTTATTCTATTCAGAAGGTAGTACAAGCGTAAGTCATAGGATATCTTCCAACTTTTTAAAAACCACTAGAATTATTGAAGATTAGAAGAAAATCAAACTCTTATTCAATGAAAGGGAAGATCAAGGCTCATAGATGTCAGATAACTTGTTTGGGGACAGGTTCTGTTACATCACAAAGCAAAAATAAAAAGACTATGACTAAACCTTAGTCAAATTGATTTCTACTCTAGCATCTGGCATAAACTCATCAAAATGACACTTCATGTCAGGTATTAATGACTATAACAAGCTCCAATATCCTATTAAACAACAGTAGTTTGGCTTCTTATAGCTAGTGATTTATCTTCTACCCTATTTAACTATCATTTGTCACCTTCTTCACAGGCATGGACTTTACAGAAATCCTTCTATTGACACAGACATGAGATAAATTGCTACTATTTAAACAGTAGAGATGAGGACACATTTTTATAAAGACCATATTTCTTATTATTGCTTTCTAAATATTTATTAACTAAGCATCACATTTATCTATTCTATTTTTAAAATAAATATTTTAATGGAATGTATTCATTTATAATAACTACTAATAATGGGCTTGTGTTGCTTCTTCTGATACGATTGACCATAGCTATAGTCGAAGCAGATGTTGTACTAAGCTGTTTTAGGTGATGTAAGAATTTTTGCCATGGGAAGTTTCATGTATCTAAAACCACAGATTCCATTGAGATGAGTCTTTAGCCTTTGGATTTGATTTATAATATCATATTTATAGTTTTGTTGTTTCAAATAAAGTGGATTATTCTCAAGAATCTAGTGTTTAAAGACTTTCAGGATTTCTTTTGTTTTATCTGTGGTTAATTCTATCTGAAAGAATTTACCTAGAATACCATCTCAACAATATCATAGGTCATTCCACAATGCCATGTATCTTCACCAAAGTGAAAGGGAATACCAAGAAATGTCTCAGAAGCAGTATGACACACAGAGATCAGCCAGGAGCCTGGGTGGCAGAGACAATGGAGGAGGGGATCAATGGTGGTATTGCTTCCTTACTGTCCCTTCCCTCCTATGGGCCCCGAAACAATGTACATTTTGAGGTATCTACACTCCTGCATGAGTGCACATAACCCTGGATCATTCTTCCTATTAATAAACAAAATGCCAATTGACAGTTGCCTCAGTGCACTTCCCTCAAACTTTGTAAGACCAGTGCTTGTAAAGCCCACAGCACTGGGCTTCTGATTCCAATCTTCTCACATTCTTCTGGTCCCTTCCCCTTTCACTCTTCTTCTAATCTTTCTGCTAAATCTCTGACCTTCCTATCTCTGTGTCTCTGCCTCTCAGCATCTCTTAGTATCTCTCTGTCTCTTTCTCCCCCAGTCTTTCTCCATCGGATTTCACATTTGATTGAAAATATTCAATAACTCTTTTTGCGACTCTGGACTATTTCAATTAGCAATATGACAGACATTTTTCCCATACATTTTTCTGCAAAGGGAACAATTTCAATTTTAATATATGAATAAGACTCTTTTTCTATGGACACATTTTTCTTTTCTATCCATCTGTAAATTGCTATTGTGAATAACGCAAAATAACAGTTTTGAAGGCAATATTGTCTAGATTTTAACAAATGAATTGAGTGCTTTTACACATGCACACACACACACACATACACGAGAGAGAGAGAGAGAGAGAGAGAGAGAGAGAGAGAGAGAGAGAGAGAGGAAGCACCTGTGCACACATGTGCACAAACATCCTGCTATCAAGAAATAAAATACCTCAGAATAGAACTATGATCATTTTCTTTGCTGATATGAGCTAAGTAATAGCCATCTCCCTAAAATTCCTGCGTGCTAATTCTTTTGGGGGAGGGACGTGGAGACGGAGGGAGAGACAGAGAGACAGTGACAGAGACGGAGGAATTAATGAGGATTGAAGGACTGGGAGATGATCCTGTGCTATCTGAATGGCCCCATTGCAATCAATCACAAAGGTTTTTCTAAGACGAAAGCAAGAAAGTTAGAAAGGGAGAGAGGGCAACATGATGCCTGAAGCAGAGGGAGAGATGGAAATGCGGTGTCAGAAACACGGGTTAGAGTACAGGGCCGGGAGCCAGTCAACGCAAGTGGGCAGGCGCTAGGAGCTTCCAGAGGCAGTAAGCACAGTCTCTCCTGGAGACTCCAGTGGGAAAAACTATTGCCTCAACTCAGTTTGGTTTTCTGACTTCAAAACTGGAAGACTGGAAATTTTCATTGCTCTGAGTCACAAAACGTATGAAAATGTCTTATAGAAGCAATAGAGAATTGCTTAGCTGTGACATTTGTTAACAAGTTTGCCTCCAGTAACCTCAGTGGGTTTTCAACGTTAGCTCTCGTGGCAGTCTGACTCAGGCATTTGGAAACAGCACGGCCATCTTTGAGCTTCTATGCTTCTTCTGACCCATCCCCCATTCTGGCCGTGGACCAAAATCCCTTTCTGTTCAACTCATGCCCATGGCCTGCTTGAAATGAGAGCTCTAAGTTCATATCATGCCACCAGTTTTCATCGAAACCATTAAAGTGGCATCCAAACAGCACTTCAGCTTTTCAAACTCATTATTGGGCTTTGTAATTGCTTTTAAGTGGTTTGAAGTATTTTGTCTACTGTTCCACCAAATTATAAACTTCAAGGGAGTAGGGAATATAAGTGCTTTTGGTTTTTACTCGCCCTGGCAGGGATATCTCATGTCGGGTGCACACAGAAAATAGAAGCTTTGACAATGTATGCGATTATTCCTGGTTAGGTTTCCGGCTGCCACTAAACCTACCCCACAAAAACCTTCATACATACTCAAACAGGAAACTGAGAGATCTTAATTTAATGCAGGGTTAACCAGGAATATAGCTACTGGGACTTCTAAATCCAAACATATATGACTGTCAGAAAAAGAATACTGGTACTTTATACTTCCATAAATTTGTCATTTATAAATCATCTTAAACAGAACTTCATTTGAGTAGCATGGGAGTCCTATGAGATAAATAGATAGATATTGTCGTTGTTGATTTCAAGACAATGAAATATAGTTAGAGAGGCGAGATGCTTTCCCTAAGTCTCAAATAGAAAATGCTGTTTGGAGACCATGCTTATAACTCCATGTTTTGGGTATATTGGTTGTTTGATTGGTTGTTTCCCATGATTGCTTAAGGCTCGTAAAGCTAATTGTGACTATTCTAGAATCCTGATTGAAATATAAGTGAGCCCATTCTTTAAGATTCACATAGAAACCTAAAATTTATATTCTAAGACCTAGGCCTATGTATTTGTAAGGATGATTTTTCCATTCTATAAGAACATTAATTTGCAAAGTTCTACATTGTATCCCATTTATCACTGAGGAGGAAAGCCCGAGTAGACTTGTAGTACTAAACATTAAAGTTTTAAGTTTGTAGTTAACTTGCTGAAGCAGCAAAGTGCAGCTGAATTGGGGAACTGCTCTAAGGGATAGGTTGATACAAGAATGAAAATGACTGAGATAGAAAAAAAACATATGCATTATAAAGAATGCTTGCAGGTCTGCCTGGCCTGAGGAGAAAGACATATGACTGCCTTGGAGAAACGTGAACAGCTGAATTCTTTTATCCCTGTTTCACCTACTGAGGTAACAAGTTTCTACGGGAGAAATCAGTAAGAAAGGCAGCTGCATACTTGAAGGGGATCCCTCCAAATTGGGAGGCACCCATTGACAGCATAGAATGAGGAAAATGTAACAAAATCAAAATTAGAGAGAGAGAGAGGATATGGCAACCTACCACAGCAATATGTAAGCTATTTAAATTAAAAGCTGTATCATATAGGTACCCTCAAGATTCCCACAAGTACAAAAGAAAATAATGTACCATGCTTTTTGTTAATTCGCTGTCACTAAATGATTAGTAATCTAACAAGACTACACTTTTAAATGAACTCAGTGAGCAGGGCTGGGGGAGAGAACCAGTATAAAGATTGGAAAGTATTCCATCCAGAGTTCATCTTGTGTTTACTCCAGAGACCCTAGCTAAAGCATTTTTTCTGATTCACTTCTATCTCCAGTCATTTTTTTTTTTTTTTGGAATGGCTTATTGCTGTAGTTGTCCTTGTTATGGAAGTTGCTACGCACACTCGTCTACTCCAGTCACATCCAAAATATCGGGGATAAAATCCTGATAAAGGAGAAGAGGCAATAAGACCCCAAAAGGGGTTCTGTGCCTCCTGGATTTCAGACTAGTCGCTGGTATCCCCTAACTCAGACGTGTTCCAGATTAGTCTTTCCAATCGTCAACACGGCCTCATAATTAGGCATAAAGGTACCCAAGAAATGATTCGTTAATGGTTAAGATTGGGCATTTGTCTCCTGGCCGACACAATGTCTCTAACCTATCCCGGTTTATCACCTAGCTTCCCATAACGTGTAATCTCTCTCTAGGATACTGCCTTCCCAGAGCTAGCAATAGAGGTCGAGTACATCCCTTAGGGCAACAGATAGTTTATGATCTTACGTACTAGAGAGTAATCGAAGGGCTTCCATTCAAGGACATTAGCTAGAAGTGTTAGGTCAGGTCGGAACTCCCCACTGCC
>NW_022196906.1:85418502-85451964 GCF_008632895.1 Mastomys coucha | reverse complement strand
ACGCCTTGTCGACCTGACTAGGACCCCCGTTTCTCCCACGGGTTGAGGGAGGCCCAGATTGGCCGGCCTGCGGCAGGAAGTGGCTTGACAGAGCAATGAGGACAGAGCAAACCAGGTTAGACTTGACTTTATTCAGACATTTGTGTGTGCCTCTTACAAACTGAATGGTATTAGGCAAGTTATTGATTAATAGATATTCTTAAATCTCAATTTTCATCAACAATATGAGTAATGTAAAATAATACACCCAAATAGAGGAGTATGTTTAAATTGCTCATATAATGCATGCTACCTCCTCAACTTTCTCAGATACTTTATTGCATAAATTACTTTTAAAAATATTTAAATATTACTACATGTTCCAACCAGTATGGTAACACAGAACTTGTAAATTTCTCTCTATGCCCAGATATTGAATTGAATTAAATTTCTTATTTATACCATGACTTACCTGAGTCCTTAGAAAATAATAACGTTTTTAGTTGAAAGGCATGATACAAGAGGTCAGAGTTTAATTTCCCACCATGAAGCAAAATGGTGTTTGTATTTCCATTATTCGATTGTGAAATAGGATAAGATGTTACTTTTGGGCAATGCCTGAAGCCGCTAAGAGATGTCTACCTAGACATTTTTCTAATGTGGTATGAATTTTTATTCCCTGTTTTAAAATTAACTTTTTATCCTTAAGATAAAACAATAAAATTTAAGTATCATACTTAATTTAAGTATCAACCATTAATTGTAAAAAGGATTTTTTTATGAACCAGACAGTGCATTTAAAACTCACAGCACTTGTAAGGAGCAGTTCCTATTACCACCTTTTTCCTACATAGCAGAAGAAATTACTTAACTCACTGGATGTTTTGCATAATGAGAATCAGAGCATAAGTTCAAATCCAGGTCTGTGTGCAAAATAATAATTCATTTAGCTGTACAACTGCTATTGTCCATTCATTCCGACAGAAATACAAATATAAAGCTGCCTGGTAAAGGAAATGGACTCAAGGTCTTACTCTGACCTCTCCCGGAACCTAGTCACCCAGGGAACAGGGGATTCTGACTAGCCAACCTCTGGCTCCTACTAACACTGTGACCATGTTCGAGCCACTCCACCTCTTGAACCCCCATGTTCTCCCAAACCTAATGACCAATTACTTCTTTTACAGAGCTGAGACAGAGACCAGAACTGCACAGACCAGAGCAGACTGCAAGTGTTCAGTAAGCAGTAGCTATAAGAAATACCAAGACATCTCTGGGCTCAAAATGGTCTGTTTCCAGCCTGCTTTATGTCTACACATAATCCAGGTGATATGTACCTGATGCAATATCATATCCAAAGACTTTTCTCCATTAAAAATAGGTATGTGTGTGTATGTGTGTGTTCATGTGAACATGTATGTATCTGTGTGTGTGTATGTGTGTTACACATGTACAAAGGTGCCCTAGGAACCCAGAAGAGGGTACCAGAACCAGCTTTTGTGGAGCTAAAGTTAGAGGCAATTGTAATCCACCTAATGTGGAAGCTATAATCAAACTCTCCAAGAGCAGCAAGTGTTATCAACTCCTTAGCTATCTCCCCAGCCTACTTTTGACATTTTTGTTTTGTCTGTTCCTTTTTTTTTTCACTTTTGACATTTTATAAAGACAAAAAAAAACAAAAAAACCTGATGAGTATATTTTCTTATCATATTATGTAAATATTATCTAGATGCAGGAATACTTGTAAGTATTAGTTTTAGTAAATTCAAAAAGCAATAAAATTTTGTCAGAGAATAATTTGGGGAAGCCAACTGACAGAAGTTCCTGAAACAAGCCACTGAAAAGATACACCCAGCCTGTTTTATAGCAAGATCAAGAACTGGGGCCAGCACTGAATCCAAACAGCTATAACTGAAGAGAAGGCCACAGTTTGGAAGTGGAAATAAAGCAAGATGAAGAGAATGGGAACATTAAATAGGGGGGAGGGGGAAGGAAATCCAAAACTGAAAAAAATCTACAACAAAAACACCTGTTTGTCTTGAGTAGCTGGAGCCAGCTGATAAAAAGCACATTTGTAAGATGTGGTGAGATTTATTTTTCTTCAAGGCCTTTTAAACTTGAAAGTGAACTTCCTGTACAGAGCTATGCTATTTGAGACCTGGGTAATTTCACTAGGTTTTCTTTAGACATTTAGTGGCAGTGGCATTTTAACATCATAGACTAGGCAAATCCTCTACAGAAATAAGCTTGAGCCTTCGTACTCCTTTCAATCTCATCCTGCAATAACAGCACCGAGTTGATATATAAGATGGCACACTCATCCATCCGTGTGTTGCTGTGACACAAACGCATATTTGCAAATTCCAAAGTAAAGGAACACTTTTGAAAAATATCTACCTCTTAGAGAAGAAAGAATCACAGAACTGAATTAATCAAAGAATTAAAACAACTGCAAATAGAATTTTAAAAATAATCACCCAAGCCAAACAATTGCTTAAAAAGCATGTGAAGCCAACCAAAGATCTGTTCTCAGATCTCAATCCATGAACATATGGCCTTTTCCCACAGCAGTAATGCCTGTCCTGTGAATGTTCTTTCTCCTAAAGACGCTAAGCAATCGCTTATTTTTGTAAGCTTAATTTCTTGGAATTGTTTCTGTTAAGAGTTTCCTCAGGCCGCCATTAGAGGGCATGAAAGAATAATGTGCAGACCAAAGTCAGACACACCAAAAACCCGCCAAGAAAGGAAAGACCACTGCAACGCAGTTCTGCTTGGCTTAGAAAGAAGGGTTCACCACCTACCCTGCCCAAAATGTAGTAGTGGAAATAATTTATATGTAAGAACCTGTGGTGATAACAGTCTTCCATAAAGAGATTAAGGCTGGTGACTATTTCGTGTGTGAAAGAATTAAAGTGTGAAGAAGTATTTTTTGATCATTTGAAAGTTAGATCTTATCTATTAGAAGTCACTTGGGCACATGTCAAAATAACAGAAAGAAAGAAACCATAAACAGTGGATAGGTAGCAGAGAGCCTAAAGGAAATACAGATAGAACTAGAGTAGTAACGTATCAAACTTTGATTCATGACCAGAAAAAAATACACAAGAAAAATAATATAGATACATATTGTTTTTTGGAAAGCTTAGGATCAATTTTGTGTCTTCAAAATCTACCTCCATCCTACTGGCCTCCTTCTGGTGTCCCCAGGAAACTCCCTTCTAACCTAAGAGCAGCAACAACAATAATGAAAATAAATAAGTAAGTAAAAATAAAACAGTCAAAGAAAGACTGTTTTAAAGATAGAAAAAAAGACCCAAATCTTCTCGGGCAATAAATCACTTGACATTTGAAGGAACTTTAAATGCATTCTCCCTTCCTAAATACCAGGTTCAAAACTTAGGAAATAAATGGACCCATACACAAATAAGAACACAGTTCTTCCCCGTAACAAATGTAAGAGAAGTCAGTACTAATCCCATCAGTCCATTCTTTTAACTTGTGGAGGGAAATGTATAGTTTATGCTTCATGACAACATAAGCCCTCCCTTATATAAGATGTGGTTTTGGTAACAGTTACTGGATTCCAGCATAAATTTATGATATCTGCCCCTTTCTTTAATCTATAAAACAGTAAAATCTCAAGATCCCCTTCAAAACCAGCCACAATATGTTTCTATCACACTAGCAAGTCTGTTAAGACTCCCAATAGGGCACTTGGACTTAAAGCCTATAAATTTCCTGCTTACATTTTCAAACAGGAGAAACTGGGGATACATATGAGAGCATAAAGCCACCTTTCAGTGATAGGTCTGTGAAAGTCTGTATTGCTGAAGGCTATAAGAGAAGCTGTAAAGGACAAGAATTATGGAGAGCAGGGTCTCAGACTCCATGTTCTGTTTGTAAACACAGAACTGTAGAAAATACAGAAACAGATGGGGGAAATTCCTTCAAATATCTGTGGTGAGAACAGGTCTCTTAGGAAACCATTTGTCCCACAGAGCCATTCAGATGAAGAAATGTATTTGACAAAGTTCAACAGATGTAAATGAAAGAGGCAGCCATAAGAGTACATAGCCATATGCTATGTACTTCATTTATGACGGCAATCACTATTCCTTCTCTGGCCTCAAATTTCTCACCGCTATCTGAAGCTTCCCCAGCTTCTGCCAGACTGAAGAGTTCTTTCATTTATTTTTATTGATATTTTCGCGCACTTTCATAATGAAATTTAGTTTTTCTACACCTCACTCCCTTCTCCCAGTCACCTCTCCATCCCTGTTGAACACTTCCTCACAGCAAGTTCGCCACCTACATCCATGTGTTCTTTCCGTGTGTGGCTCGCTGGGTTTAATTCCAGTCTCTTGCCTGAGGCTGGATGAGAGACTGTTTACTAGAACAAGGAAAACTTCTTGGTGACTACAAAGGAGAAGAAAACATTACTACACACATGTGACAGTTGTCAGTCCCGACGCTGTCTCCAGCGATAATGGAACACCTTCCCAGCACATGCAACCACCGTTACCATTTTGTTTTGTATCTCCTAAGACTTAAATATAAATTCTCAGGAAATGTTTGGCAAACAAAATTATTAAGCATTAATCTTCTCTTATTTTGAAATAAAACCTGGGTAATACTTCATTGTTACATCCCAAGAACAATTAGATATTATAATAAGGCCGACCGTTTTGCAAAATATTTAAACAGACCTAAAATTTTGGCATATGGTTTAAATATGCAAAGGATTAATTTTTAGTGTTATACTCTAGACTTTTAGGTTTTTTGTTGTTGTTGGTTTTTTTTTTTCCTATTGGTTTTGGTTTTGCTTGTTTGTTTTAAGACAGGGACTCACTGTGTAGACCTGATTGGCCCAGAAGCCAGAAGATCCACCTGCCACTGCCTTCCAAGGACTGCGGTTCAGGGCATTCACCACCACCTCTGGCCAGGTGTTTACATCTGAATGCAAAATTCAATTTTTAAATAGAAAAACACATTAGAAACCATACTTTGACACTGTTCAAACTCTTCCTTACTCCTCCCAAATTGCTTATGTTATTCAAATGTCATTGTAACCTAAAAATTCAATTTTACTTTCTTGTATATGCTAAACCCCCAAGATAAAGACAAGCCTTAATTAAAAACCCTCAACTAGACTTCGTGTCCTTTTGTTCTCAAACTCTGTGTTTCAGGTCTCCTTTCTCCCTTTGGTTGAGACAAAACCCAATTCGTGAAACTGTGGGACAGTTTCACTTTGACATTATCTATTTACTACAAAGAGTTGTTGGTGTGTCTTATAATAAGTTTTATTGTATTTCCATCTAAACCCATCAACAAATTTTAAAATTAGCTGGCATTTTTAAGGTTCTTATCAAAACATATAGAAAAATCACTATTACCCATAAATATAAAATAAAAGCAATTACTCTCAAAAATAACAATTTTTTATTATTTGTAAGAATGTTTTTTAATAATAATGACACTACTAGATTTTTCTTAAAAGTATATACTATGTCATCTTTTCACATTACAGAAGAGTTTGCTTATTGAAATAGCAATGTCATTTTAACTTCTGTTGCACACATTTTAAAATATTATTTTATTCACTTTAATTCTTTGGACAAATGGTTGAAGTTGTTTTCTGCTTTCAACAGTTTTTCAAAAAAACAGGTCATTGATGCCTGGTAAACTTGGTGAGTCTGTGAGAACAGACTCTCCTTCTAGTTCTCAATAAACGTCAAGCATCATTACTCAGTACAGGACTGGAAAGTGGCTCATGAGTCATCACCGAGGACTTGCCTAACAGTCTTTCCCACACACTTTTATGTAGTTTCAAGGCCATTATAATTCCAATAATCACTCTTGATTCAATAAAGATGTTTTAAATTTTACTAAAGGTTAAATAATGTTTAATAATAAAATTACTTAATAGTAATTTTTCTAATTAAGTAATTTTACTATTAAATAATTTTATCCCTGATTTAAAGACTCATCTAGTGCTCTACAAAGGACATCAAGATTTATTCAGGTCAAAATGGTAATCTTCTTACCACTTCAGAAACGAACATAAGTTCAGAATGGAAAATTCAGAATAAAGAATTTTGAAGAAATAGTAACTACCTAGTAATAATAAACCTAGAGAATAATAAACCTAGATTCTATAGTGAAAAACAATATTTATATTAGAAAATAGACATAAACTCTTTACTATTGTAAAACAATAAAAACAGCTGGGTAGAATTTCTGTGGTGGACAAACTTCTATATAGTCAAAATACTTAATATAAAGAGTCACTTTCTGTCTTTATTTCTACCTTATTTTATGAGTTAGAATATTTATATGAAAATAAGTCAGGTCCAGCAAGTATTAAATAAAATAAGAGGAAGCGAAAACATTTAGGAAAACCTGTCATCACATAAAGGAAAAAAATTCATAAATGTTTGCCATTAACAATCATATTACATATTAATATATAGAGTTCTTTGTTAAGCAAAAGCAATAGTTTGTGCTATAACAAATAACTTTTTAACAAAAGAATTATTTTCATTCACTACCATTTGGTTCTTCTGTCTAATACCTGGTGATTAATTAGTAGGACTAAATTCACTTAAAATGTTTAGTTGTGAAGTACTTAGCAAAGTCTGAAAAATATAAACTCTGTGACAGTGACAACTATGTACTAAAAAAGTTATAGGAAAATTTAAATGCAGGTAGTAAATGGGATGAGATTGTTATTCTAGAGTTCTTCCTAAATGATATATACGTATATGTATCATACATACATATAAGATGTATATAAATACACTATGTATAATATATATACATAAAAGTTACATAAGTCTTGTATGTATATATTATATATATTTTATATGTGTGTATATACCTTGTAGGTATATGTTTGCATATTAAAGTCAACACAAAATATAGTTTATTTTAATTCTGTCATATTTGTGTCCTGAAAAACATGACTGCTGGCATAAAAGTAAGGGGTAAAATATAATCTAGAAGAGGTTATGTAATATTAATATTCAGACCTGAATTTGAATAAGAAGTATCTAATGTGCCTTCTACTGTGGAACTATAAAATCCTTTCATATCTATAAAGTAGTCTACCACTTTGAAATGAAGATGATAAGGAGAAACACAGGTAAAGTTTTCTGAGGGCACACACAATCTCTACTACTAAAGAACAAGGCTTCTAAGAAAAGTAGCTAGTTCCAAAGGGAAAATGTCCAAAGTGTATCTTGAACATGGTTCTCCTGAATGGAATAAAGAATAATGGAGAGCTCTGAAAAACTTCAAATGGACCAGAGAATCAACAACATGAATTTCAGAAAAAGAAAAACAAAACAAAACAATAATTTGGAGAAGAGGAAGACAGAAAAAAAAAGACTAATAATTTTATTTAAGTGTTCTAATTCATAAATTTATAGGGATCCTTTAAAACAACAAATTTCAACAGACTGAAGGTCGTGGTGACTCAACCTTGACTAAAAGTGACTAGGAAAAAAATGATTCTGTCTGACTTTCCCAGGGGTTATAAGGTAAGTAAAATGAGTATCCATTCAATATTTTAAAATGAACTAGAGTCGTCATTTGCAATTCCCCCAAAAGCATCGAGCATCATCATTATCAGCGAGTGTTTGAAAAAGTGGGGGTATAAACAGCATCAAAAACTACCTGATGAAAGAAAACACAGAGTGATCAAATCTGACCTGACCAAGCCTTTGAATCCAGCTGCTATAGATTCAGAGAACACAAGATGTTGGTTGAATCATGATCAATATTCTCCCAGGACTTCCAACAGATAAATTGGAAGATAAGAAAAAGATGAAGACAAAAACTGCAAGTTAAAAGACACATAAAATATTTAATCTTTATATTTACTCAAGATTAAAGTAGGGTCTCTCATGGCTACTAAAGGAATGGAACTCTAAGAGACTCAAATAGTGATTCTCTCAGGAAGAGAGCCTCACTCCAATGGATAGGGAGCAATTAAGCAGTTTCTGAGGTGAACAGCAAATTTCTATGTCTTTGTCCAGCTGGTAGTAGGAAACATATAGGCTTTGAATTAATTCACAAAGCCACATATTTCTTTTGCGTTGTGTCTTGTTTGACTCATGCATCATTTACAGCAAGAGTTTTAAGGCAAACTTAGAAGAGATAATTCAAAAGTAATATTAATCCATAATGAGATGATACGTTTTAAAGAAAACATAGCTTAAAAGGACCTAAAAGGCTTACACCTCTTCAAAAGAAAAAATTCATCATGGTGGAATATGTAAAATACTGTCCCATCTTTAAAGTGCAGTTTTGGAGTGATGTAGAACTTACATACAGGAATTCAGTGGAAATCCTGAAATCCAATATTTTTACAAAGACTGGTTAAGTAAAATATTTTATAAGAATCTCTGCTCCTTGCTTTCCTGACAACTGTTTTTATTATGGTCTAGTGTTAATGTTTTCTATTAATCACTGAATGATCTGCTTGCAAATAGACAACAGAATATTTTTAAAACATTATTTTACATGAAGTATAACAAAAAAGAAAAGTATAAAGGGTGTAGATTAGGGGCAAAAAAATGTGCCTAGAATATAGAAAGATGTTTCTTTTGATTTAGTTAAATATATTTTCTTAAATCATATATTGGAGTCTGTAATTAAAATAAATATTTTAAATACTGTCTAAACTAACTATTAGCAATCACTAATGGCTATTGTTTATTGTTTGTACAAAAACAGGCTTTAAAATCGTTTAAAATTATAGGGACTGTAACCCTCCTGGCTTGAGGGCTGATTCTTCAGACCCTGCCTGCCTCTCATAACCACACCTCTCTGCCCCCCTCCTGCTATTTGCTATGCCTCGCTCCTGGTTCCAATTACATCGGAAGTCCTGCCTCTACAGAGACCAAAGAAGCTGCTGATTGGGCCTATATGCTGACAAACTTGGGGGAGGGGTTTTGCCTCACCTATTCTACCTGTTGGCTTGTAAAAAAGAGAATTATTAAGTGCAAGATGGCTGGTTGATCACACTTTTTGAGTACTCTCTAATTTTGATCTTTCCATGTGGACTAAGGTAACGTAAAATGGCTAGCTAATTTTCTCCTGACTCCATATTCCAGAAAACCCTTTTCTGTGGTTACCGCTGGACGGTAACAAGGGACTATACAAGATAGGAGCATTTAAAGTCGTATACCTTAACCTGAGGGGAGGTGCCTAGTCTTAGTGCATCTTGCCATGCCATATTTGGTTGATATCCTTGGAAGTCTGTCCTTTTCTAACAGGAAACAGGAGGAGTGGATAGGGAAGGAAGAGGTAGGAGGTAGATAGAGGTGAAACTGTGGTGGAGATCTAATATATGCAAATATAAATTAATAAAAATGAAATAAGTAAATAAAATTGCAGGGAATTTTTCCCACATGTGGCATGGACCCAAGCAGACCATCAGTAGTCTTCTTCCACTTTTCCCCTGTTTGGGTTGTCAACATCATATCCAACCTCCTGGCATTATCTGGATCCCAGATCTTATATCTGGGTCTAGTCTAGATACAGTCCTCAAACCCTAGCCTGCTAACACCATCTCTAATACCTAGACCTAGGCAGGTTACACAACCTGTGTGTCTGCCAAACCTGGCCAATCTAAACTATGTTATATTCTCAACCTCCAGAGGTGGCCCCAGTAACACATCATGAGAACCAATCCAATCTGGTGATTCTCTTAAGCCCTAGTCAATCTGTATGATATCCAACCCCCCTGCCTCTCCTCAATTTCACACCTGTACATGGATCCAACATAGTAAGTCCCTAGAACTTAGCCTACCTACACCATTCCCTAGCTGCATCTTTTGCATCAGCCTCATAACCTGTAAATATACTTGACTAGCCCAAGACAGCACAGAATCTCACATCAGAATACAATAAATGAAATAAGTCCATATGCCCAAGACTAATTGTAAACACACATACATACAAATATAAAAGATCAAGATGGTATATCTGCCAGAAACTCTACCAGTTTCAAATAAATGTTATCAAGATATATATATATATGCACATATATATATGTATATATATATGTGCATGTATACACACACACACACATACACACACACACACACACACACACACACACACATATACTTAGAGTAACCCAGGACACAGAAGTTAACAATCATAAACCTCATTTAAGAATTCAAGAAGTTTAAAGAAGACACACCAACAATTCAACAAACATAATGAGAATAGCAAGAAAAGTCAAGCAGTTGATAAAGAAAAGATAATTATACAACTATAACTGAATGAAATGTCGAAGATAGTCCAGGTTTTGAAATTGAATTCAATACAGAAATAGAAACACTAAAGAAAACTCAAATTGAAATAAAAATGGAACTGAAAACTTCAGTAACACAATTGAAAAAACTCAGCAGAAAGCCTTAAAAGCACAATAGAACAAGTAGAAGAAAATTATCAGGACTTGAAAATAAAGTAGAGAAATTATACTACTCAAGCAAAGATTATAAAAAATAAACACATAAAGGAAGCATGTCATGTAGGAAATATGGGTTACTATAAAAAGATCAAATCTTGGAATTATAGGCATAGATGAAAGGAAAGTGGCCCAGTTCAGACCTTCTACAAAATCATAAAAGGAAACATCCCAAAATTAAAGGAAGACAACCATACAGATATGAGAAGTACACAGAACACCAAAACAAAAAATCAAAACAAAACAAAACAAAAAAACTTCCCTTGGCATATTATATCATTAATACACTAAATATGTAGAGAAAAAAAGGCTGTTGAAGGCTACAAGGGAAAACAAAGTCACACATGAACAACAACAACAACAACATCAAGAATATCTAATATCTGATTTCTCAAGGTAAATTAATAAAAGTAAGAAGAGCAAAAGAAACCTACTTCAAGTACTAAAAGACTACAGTTACAGCTTCCTATTTGAAATGCCTCCTAGACCGGGTGCTCCAGCCACACTCCTGGAATGAACAATCATTGGTCTTTAATATCTCTCAACATCAATGGACTCAATTCCCCAATAAAAAGACATGGGCTAATGGACTGGATACATAAACAGGATCTAGTATTTTGCTGGACATAAGAAATAACCCCTTTGCCAGTGACAAAAACAGACACTACCTCAAAGTAAAAGGCTGGAAAAAAGTCTTCCAAGCAAATGGTCCCAAGAAACAACCTGGAGTAACAATTCTAATATCCAATAAAATAGACTTTCAACCAAAAAGTTATCAGAAGAGATGGGGAAAGACACTTCATACTCATCAAAGGACAAATCTACCAAGATGAAGTCTCAATTCTGAACATCTATGCCTCAAATACAAGGGCACCCACATTTATAAGAGAAACTTTACCAAAGTTCAAAACACAGATGGAACCTTATGTAATAATAGTGTGAAATTTCAACATCCCACGTTTACCAATGGACAGGTGATAGAAACAAAAACTAAACAAGGACATAGTGAAACTAAAAGAAGTCCCTGTATTTCCTTTAGACAGGAGCAACTCTGGGTTAAAATTTTGGCATCAGTGGGAGGGGAGGCCCTTGGTCCTGTGAAAGCTTGATCCCCCAGTGTAGAAGAATGCTAGGGTGATGAGTCAGGGGTAGGTAGATGGGGGGGAGCACCCTCATAGAAGCAGGGTAAGGGGGGATGGAATAAGGGGTTTGCAAAGGGAAAACCAGGAAAGGGGATAAGATTTGAAATGAAAATAAATAAAATATCCAATTAAAGGGAAAAAGAAAATAAAAGACTTATCTCATAAGGAAAAAAAAAGAAAGAAAGAAACTAAAAGAAGTTATGAAGCAAATGTATTTAGCAGATGTCCTCAGAACATTTCACCCTAAAACAAAAAGATATATCGTCTTCTCAGTACCTCATGATACCTTCCCCAAAACTGACCATATAATTGGTCTCAAAACAAGCCTCAACAGATACAAGAACCTTGAAATAATCCTAGGCATCCTATTAGATCACCATGGACTTAGGCTATTCTTCAAAAATAACAGAAAGCTCATGTACTCATGAAAATTGAACAACATTCTACTCAATGATAACTTGGTCATGGAAGAAATAAAGAAATTAAAGACTTCCTAGAACTTAACAAAACTGAAGGCACAGCATACCCAAATTTAAGGGACACAATGAAAGCAGTGGTATCTGGAAAATTCATGTAACACTAAGTGCATTCATGAAGAGAGGTTCTACACTAGCAGTTTAACAGCACATCTGAAACCTCTAGAACAAAAAGAAGCAAACAGCCAAGAGGAGTAGACAGCCTTGGAGGGGGTGGCAATCAAACTGAGGCTGCAATAAACCAATTAGAGACAAAGACAACAATACAAAGAATTAACAAAAACTAAGGTGGTTCTTTGAGAAAATCAGCTAGATAAACCCTTAACCAAACTAGCTAAAGGACACAGAGACAGTATCCAAATTAACAAAATCAGAAATGAAAAGAAAAATATAACAATAGAAACTGTGGAAATTCAAAAAATCATCAGATCCTACTTATACTTAACAACACTGGAACATCTAAATGAAATGGATGATTTTCTAGAGAAATCCCATGTACCAAAGTTAAATCAAGATCAGGTAAACTATCTAAACAGGTGCATAATCCCTAAGGAAATAGAAGTCATTAAAAGTCTCCCAAACCAATAAAAGCCCAGGGTCAGATGGTTTTAGTACTGAATTCTATCAGACATTCAAAGAAGACCTAATACCAATACTTCTCAAACTATTCCACAAAATAGAAACAGAAGGAACACTACCTAATTCTTTCTATGAAGCCACATTTTCACTGATATCTAAACCACACAAAGATGCAATAAAGAAAAAGGACTTCAGACCAATTTACCTTATGAATATCACACAAAAATACTCAATAAAATTCCTAAAAGCCTTATCCAAGAACACATCAAAGCTTTCATTCACCATGATCAAGTAGACTTCATCTCAGAGATGCAGGGATGGTTCAATATACAAAAATCAATCAATGTAATCTACTATATAAAGAAACTCAAAGAAAAATATAATCTTATTAGATGCTAAAAAAGGCCTTTGACAAAATATAACACCCTTTCGTGTTAAAAGTCTTGGAGAGATCAGAAATTCAAGACATATACCTAAACATAATAAAAGCAATTTACAACAAACCAACAACCAACATCAAATTAAATAGAGAGAAACCTGGAGCAATTCCACTTAGGGAAAGGACAAGGCTGCTCACTCTCTCCCTATTTATTCAATATACTACTAGGAAGTTCTAGACAGAGCAATTAGACAACAGAAGGAGATCAAAAGTATACAAATTGGGAAGGAGGAAGTCAAGATATCACTATTTGCTGGTGATATGATAGTATAAATAAACAGCCCCAGAAATTCTACCAGAGAACTCGACAGCTGAAAAACAACTTCATCAAAGTAGCTGGATATAAGATTAACTCAAATGAATCAGTAGCCTTCTTCCATTCAAAGGATAAATAGACTGAGAAAGAAATTAGGGAAACAACATCCTTCACAATAGTCACAAATAATATAAAATATCTTGGTGTATCTCTGACCAAGCAAGTGAAAGATCTGTATGACAAAACTTCAAATCCCTGAAGAAAGAAATTGAAGAAAACATTAGAAGATGGAAAGATCTCCCACGTACATGGATTGGTAGGATTAGCATAGTAAAAATGACCATCTTATCAAAAGCAATCTACAGGTTCAATGCAATCCCCACCAAAATCCCAATTCAGTTCTTCACAGAGATAGAAAGAGAAATTATCAACTTCATATAGAATAACAACAACAAAAAAACAGGATAGCAAAAACAATCCTTAATAACAAAAGAACTTCTGAGGGAATCACCATCCCTGACCTCAAGCTGTACTACAGAAGCAATAGTGATAAAAAACATATGGTGTGGATAAAGAGATAGACAGGTCCACCAATGGAATAGAACTGAAGACCCAGAAATAAACCCACGTAACTATGGTCACTTGATCTTTGACAAAGAATCCAAAACCATGGCTACCCTCTGAGAGGCTTTGCCAGTACCTGACTAAGACAGATGCAGATACTCACAACCAACCCCTGGTCTGAGCCAGTGGACCCCAATGGAAAAGTTAGGGGAAGAGCTGAAGGAGCTGAAAGAGATTGCAACCCCATAGGAAGAACAGCAGTATCAACTAACCAGACTCCTCAGAGCTCCCAGGGTCTAAACCACCAACCAAGTGTATACATGGGCAGGTCCATAGCTCCTGCTACATATGTAGCAGAGGACTGCTTATTTAGCATTGGTGGGAGGAGATGCACTTGGTCCTGTGGAGGCTTGATGCCCCAGAGAAGGGGCATACTAAAAAAGAGTGATGTGGGAGTTGCTGGGTGGGTTGGGTATCACCCACTTAGACTCCGGGGGTGGGGAGGGGGGGTCATGCAGGGAGGATCAGGAAGGGAAAAAACATTTGAAATGTAAATAAGTAAAATAATTAATAAAAAAAATGATAGAGTTACCAACAGAGTACTGTATCCTGAAAAACTATCTCTATAATTGAAGGAGAAAGAAAAACTTTTCATGATATAAATGAGCTAAAATAATCATGTCCACCAAACCAGCCTTCCAAGGATACTAGAAGAAACACTTCATGCTGAAGATAGGAAAAACATAATCAAGAGACTCAGAAATATAATAAATAAAGCTGTAACTACCAAAATGCAAAATGTGATAAAGACCAAAACTAGAAAAAATTACAGAATAAAATGATTGCAGTGGATAGAACCTTTCAATAATATCTCTAAATATTAATGGCCTCAACTTCCCAATCAAAAGATACATGTTACCAATTGATTAAGAAACAAAAATTATCTTATGTATACAAGAAATTTATCTTATCTTTAAAGGTGGGCACTGAGTTAATAATATTCCAAGCAAATGGGAACAGGAAGCAAGTGTCAGTCTCCTAATCCCAGTGAATAAATAGAACCAAAACAAACTAGAAGAAATAAAGGACACTTCATTCTAATCAAGGGAACACTCAACCCAGAACACATTTCAGTCTTAAACATATTATCAAACTCTGGTTGAACATAATTTCATAAAAAACAGAATACTGGTATTAAAGACAAATTAATTCCAACATTTCAATACCCACTTCTACCAATAGACAGACTATTCGGAAGAAAACCAAAATAAACAGAGAAAGACCAGAATTGAATGGCATTATACATCAAATAAACCTTACAGACATCTACAAAATAGTATACTCAAATACTGAGATAATGCACATTTTACTCAGTGGCTCCTGAATAACTTTCTAACCTTCACTACCTTCTGGGACACAAAACAAACCTCAACAAATTAAAGACCTTGTTAAGGTTTTGTGTACCCTACTATGAAATGAAGCTTAAAATCAATAGCAAATGAGAATCTAGGAATTGCTTACACTCATAAGGATAAAATAACAAATGATTGAATGTTGAATGAATCAAAGAAATCAAGTAAAAAATGTGTAAATTCCTGAAATTAAATGAAATGATAACACAACACAACAAAATTTCTGACACATACTCAGAGCAATACTAATGTGGAAACTCATAGCTCTAATACCTACAAGAACAGATAAAAAAGAACATAAAATAAATGACTTAATGTTGCAGTTTAGGAATTTCTAAAACCAAGAACATAGCAAAACAAAGCCCAATACATAGGAAAAATAACAAAAACAAGAGCAGAAATTTTAAAATTGAATCAAAGAAACCAATGAAAAGAATTGATGAATCTGAAAGCTGGTTCTTGAAATAAACAGTATTGATAGACCTATCACCCAATTAACAACAATAACAAAAACAAGGTTATTCAAATTAGTAGAATCAAAGATGAACAGAGAAAATTGCAACAGGTATCACAAAATTCAGAATATTTCCAGGAAATATTTTAAAGACATAATATTCCATTAAATTAGAAAACATAAAGGAAATGAGAAATTTTCTACATTCATCTAAACCACCAAATTTAAGTTAAGAGGGATCATCAATATAAACAGACTCATGACAAATAAGGAGAGCAAAAAAGTTATAAAATATCTTTCAACTAAAAACAAACAAACAAAACAGAAGAATAATGCCAGAGAAGTTCACAGTAGAATTCTACCAGATATTCAAAGATCTACAAGTATTCAAAAAGGGGAAAATGAAGTCTGATGCATGACTCTATCCCTCAATTAGACATCACTTTCAAACATGGCTGCTTCCTTCTACAAACTAATCCTACCTCCATTGTTAGGGATTAAAAATGTGTACTAAGGGCATGTCTGTATTCTAAGCAGAGGATTAAAGGTGTGTCTGAATTCCAGCCAGACCACAGAGACCTAGAAGGTCTTTAGATATGATCCTTTGCCAGAGTAGCCATGTTGCTGGATTAAAATTCCTCTGTACAAATGCTTCCTGAAAGACAGAAAATCTGAGTCCTCCTTCAAGGATGAGTTTCCACAGAGTTTGTCAAGTCCCAAGGTGTCAGTCAGCTCTGAACATATGTGCATGCAAGCAAACATTAATGAATTCTGTAGATTAAAGATACATACTCACATGCACATGCTCATACATATGTATGTATATACATAGGTCTATATACATATATGTATATGCATGTAACAATAATACTCACATGCACATGCTCATATGTAAATATGTATATACATATGTATATATGTGTATATACATATATGTATACGCATGTAACAATAATAGTTTAAAAAGATGTCATGAATCTAGGATGAGGAACATGAGAGGAGTTGGCAGGGGAAAAAGATGGTCTGGAATGATGTAAATACAGTGATTATGTATGGAGTTCTCAAAAATTATATTTTTAATTACGCTTTCAAGTAAATATTATAATTTTGGCAAAACTTGTACTTAAAGAGAGCAGTAATAATATGAACAAATGTGATTTTCATCATGTAAAAGACAGAAACTGGAAGACACATGCCTGGACTTCTCAGTCTCCAAATATGATTCTCTATATTCCATACTGCAGTTCCTCTTTAAGAAAACTACTGCATGAGTCACATCCAAGAACATCCACAGTAATTCTTGGGTGCCTCCCCTATACCAGGTCTCCATCTCTGTCTGTTCCTGAAGATATCCCCTACCTACCCACCCTGTCAGTTGCAGATTTCCATTCATTCTCATGGCCAACGAGCCAAGCTTCCTGCCCTTCCCCACACCTGACCCCAACCCACCCCCCAACCTCCCTCCCAATCCTTCCTCCCACCCAGTTCCCTTCCTCCATCTGTCTTCCATGACCATTCCATTCCCCACTTCCAATGAGACTCAAGCACCTTTACTTCTTGTCCAGTCTCCTTGGGTCTGTGGAGTGTAGCATGGGCATCCTGTATTTTATGACTAATACACACTTATAAGTGAATATATACAGTGGATTGAAGTCCCTAAGGGGTTAGGAACTCCACAGGAAGTCCAACAGAATCAGCTAACCTGGACCCTTGGGGCTCTCAGAGACTGAACCACCAACCAAAGAATCTACACTGGATGAGCCTAGGTCTCCATGCACATAAGTAGATGTGCAGCTTGGTCTTCATGTGGATTTTAAATAACTGGAGCAGGGACTATTCCAAACCTATTGCCTCTATGTGAGATATAGTTTTCTATCTGGGCTACCTTGTCTAGCTTGAGTAGGAGAGGAAGCCAGAGACTTGAAGTGCCTGGGTGGGGGGATACCCGAGGAGGTGGGAACCACTCAGGGGTTGAATGGGAATGGAGTAGTAAGAGGGATGTAAAGTGAATACATAATAAATAAATAAATAAATAAATAAATAAATAAATAAATAAATAAATGGCATATTAATAAAAAATACCAGTCCATGCACTTAATACAGGGCAACTGCAAGGCCTGAGAAGATGCAATTCTATAGAAAGACAATTCATCTTCTTTCTACCATTGCTTTGATCTTCTGACCCTCCTACTCTCAGCTCTGGGAATGTGCAATCATTTTACAAGCCCAGAAATGCATAATTTAGAAACATAGGAAAGTAGGGACAATCAAGACCTGCTCTTTTGTATCTTTCCATCATTAAATGGATGGCCAAAGCATAACCTCATAGGAAGGATGGCTTCTGGTAGACTTCTGCCTTCAGTGTTTCATATCAAGGCTGGCCACCACCAGGAAGGAGCCTCTAGACCGAGCATTCTCACCAGAAATGATAATATTGCCATACCCATATCCAAAATTAGTTCTCTGGATATAACAGGGGGTTAGAAGTGATTATGACTTTCCAAAACCCAACCTTAGCTGATGAAAAATGTTTCAAGATATTAAGTTTTATTATGGTGATATCTGTTCATTAATAGAAGATTAAATTATAATAAGAGCACAGGTCTTAATATGGTACATATACATCTCAGTTTTTAGTCTCAGTTATTAACAATTAACACTGTTTAATAGTCCATGAAAACAAATTAATCTCTCTTCAATTTTTGAAAAATTTAAAACCTTCAACACAATGGCATATTGCATTTCTAGGCTCATTTAAGAAAATGGCATTTTTCTGATGTTGTCATTATAAGAAATTCAACTAATTGATACTTTTTCTGATATGAAATAAATAAGCAAAGCTTCTCATTTTGAAAATATCATGAGATTTGATAAGAAAGTTAATAGAATAAATGCAACAGGCAACCTCAGGCTCTTCAATATTTTCTAGCAAAGAGATCCAATGGTGTAAAAATTTTAAATATAAAAGAACAAAGTTTATTTTAAACACAGTGAATTCATAGAAAATGTATGAAGCCTCAAAAATTATGGATGTGAGCAGTTGTCAATTGGAGATAGCTTCTGGGTTTTGGGTAAGGGGCATGTCAGGAATTTATTTCATTTTTTATCAAATATACATATATGTAAAAATGTACATATACTATACACACACATATATGTATATATATATACATACATATATGTATGTATGAGTAAATATGAGTCTTAGCCTATATGTCTTATGCTTTATCTTTGGCTCTTGTTCTTCCATTTATTTGTTTTGTCCTAATCTGGTTTATTTGTTTTTATGTGATCTAATTTTACTTTATTTTGTTATTATTTTCAGATGCTTACTTATTTTCTAAAAGGCAAGAAAGAAGAAAAGAATGTAGATGTGGACAGGGAGGAACATGAGGAGGATCAAGAAGGTAGGGTATGAAAAATGAAATCTGAATATATTGCAATAAAAATATTTTCAATTAAAAATAATTACATGACTCTCTCTCTCTCTCTCTCTCTCTCTCTCTCTCTCTCTCTCTCTCTCTCTCTCTCTCTGTGTGTGTGTGTGTGTGTGTGTGTGGTGTCAGTTTGGCTAAATGGTCTCCTCCCAGTGTACTTTTAGCTATACACTGGGAAAAAAAAAAACAAATACGTGTAGTTTTTATTCAGGTATAGATTTAGAAAAAAGAGAGAACATTTATATCTGCTGACATTCTGCTTTGAAATGAAAATACTATACTTCAAACACATCTATAAACTTTCCAACAAGTTAAATAAACTCTTCATGCAAATTATAGTCATTGTATTAAAAATATTTTAAAATACTTTTTAAAGACTAAATTAATGAGATTATCTATTTAATGAATCAGGTTGTTCAATCAGGATATGACATACACACACACAAAGCTGAAGAACTCTGAAGAATACTGAAGGGTATAAGATCAATAGGCCTGCCAAAATGAGTTATAAGATGGTTCCGTATCTACCAAAGGATGCACAAACCTCTCTATGCTCTAGGGTAAGAAAGAAATATGAACACATTCTGGGTAGGATAAATATCAAGCTTGGGATTTATATCACATATTAATGTCTAATACTGCATATTTAATCTCTGGGCTTTAGGAGTGAGCTTGAATCATTTTAAGACTTACTATGGGGTTGAGCACCATCCTTATGGCCTTGGATTTGCATTCTCCACTTCAAGAAGGATAGGTATGGTCAAAGTCTTAAGCTTGGGTCCTATCATGCACATATTCACAAAAAGCCATCAGAAATATTCTGTCAGTAGGAGGAAATGACACGGTGAAGGGTAGTGTAATGTGTCCCCTAGTCTTAGGTATCCTCCTTGAAGAGGACCTAGGTGACTTGATTGTTTTTTCAGTTTAACATCAAAAGGGGACATTCAGAGCACTCTAATTCAGAGGTGTCCAAACTGTGGTGGTAACATGCATGTGGCCTAGAATAGTTATGAATGTGACTCAGTGCAAATACAAATTTGTTTAAAACAATATCAGATTATTTTTGAAATTTTTAAAATGTGAGTGTGCAGTTATCAAGGTGAACAGCTCTGTAGATAATAGCCTCCTGTCACAATGCCATCCACAGTAGCAATAAGTAGTCTCTTACAACCCATATGAATGTACAACTTTCGTTTTGTGGTTGTATATGGCTTTCATGTGTTATCTTTCAAACATATTCAGTTGGCACTAAAAAATTGAAAACATGCCATATTCCATCAAAGACTGAGGTGTAAAGACGAAAAGGTGAAACTGCACAAAGTAAGTTATAGCACATATGTCTTCTATTACAAAAGATGGTAGCTGGGCAGTGGTGGCACACACCTTTAACCCCAGCACTTGGGAGGCAGAGGCAGGCAGATTCCTGAGTTCAAGGCCAGCCTGGTCTACAGAGTGAGTTCAAGGACAGCCAGGGCTACACAGAGAAAACGTGCCACCCCCCCAAAAAAAGATGGTTGTGTGCCTTTTTAATCACATAATCACTGATGTCGACTTTATAAATGGATGGACAGAGAACATAGCAGGAATAATGTGCCCTGGGGATATTCTTTTTTCATTTATATTTTTTCTTTTTTTGTTTTTTTTATTAGATATTTTCTTTATTTACATGTCATATGATTTCTCCTTTCCCAGTTTCCCCTCCAAAAAAAAAAAAAAAAAAGACCAAAACAACAACAACAACAACAAGAACAAATCCCTGTTGCCTCCCCCCTCCCCATGCTTGCCACCCCACCCTCTCCCACTTATTGGCTCTGGCATTCCCCCACACTGGGGCACAGAACCTTCACAGGGCCAAGGGCCTCTCCTCCCATTGATGATCGCCTTTGCAATCTTCTACTATACACATGTTGCCAGAACAATCAGTCCCACCATGTATAGTCCTTGGTTGGTGTTTGAGTCCCTGGGAGCCCTGAGGGTACTAGTTAGTTCATATTGTTGTACATCCTAAGGGGCTGGAAACCCTTCATTCAGCTCCTTTGGTCCTTTCTCTAATTCCTTCATTGGGCACTCTCTGATAAGTGGTTATTAGCCCAGAAGTTTGGGATACAGGAAGAACAACCCACAAACCACAAGAAACTCAAGAAGAAGGAAGACCAAAATGTGGACATTTCATTCCTTCTTAAAAGTGGAAACAAAATACCCATGGAAGGAGTTGCCGAGACTAACTATGGAGCAGAGACTGAAGGAAGAACAAGCCAGCCTGATATAGCTGTCTCCTGAGAGTCTCTGACAGTACCTGACTAATACAGATGTAGAGGCTCACATTCATCCATTGAACTGAGTACAGGGATATTCTTAAAACCAGTTTGTCTCAACATTTCCAGGAAGATTAAGACCCTTGGAAAAGCTATCAAACGAAGTATGGAGAAAAGAGTTGATGATTTTTAATTCTGTTCTTGGCGATAAATTGAACTCAACTTACATTTCTGTTAGAACTTTCATTGATGAAAACACTGTCAAAGAAGAAGTGGCTCCTTTAGTACCATTAAAAGATAGAACTAAAATAAATATTTCCATGAGGCAGTTAAAAGTGTTCAAGTTATTTTTCTTTATCCATTGACATGTCTGGTTTAGTTATGAATAGTGCTTTAACTATGGTAAACCAAGGAAAGGGACTTGTAAAGTTAATAGAAGGCAACACAATTGCCATTTAAAACTTATGCCTAATGTACATTATTATCATATAATACATCAATAAATATCTGAGCAAAAGTATTAAAATTGACAACATATAAATTTTCATAAAGACTGAACCTGATAAGAATGAACAGGTTGGCTCAGAAGCAGCAGGGCAGCAGGCACAGGATCCTTTCTACCTCCTTCTTCACCTAGGAGGAGGTTCTGCAGATCCACAGCCCTCTCTGCCCCTTCCCTGAAAGCAGAGAGCTTGCCTTCAGGGAGTGCTCCAACCCAGAGACTCAGGTCTTACTGGAGGAGAGCTGATCTCCCAGAAGTGCTGACACAGGCTTAAAGGCACACAGGAGGAACAAGCTCCAGCAATAGACAGCAAGAACATCTAACACCAGAGATCAACAAAAGGTGAAAGGCAAACACAAAAATCTTACCAACAGAAACCAAGACTACATGGCTTCATCAGAACCTAGTACTCCCTCCACAGCAAGTCCTGGATATCCTAAAACACCAGAAAAGCAAGATTTGGATCTAAAATCATATCTCATGATGGTGATAGAGGAATTTAAGAAGAGCATGAATAACTCCCTTAAAGAAATACAGGAGAACACAGGTAAACAGGTTCAAGCCCTTAAAGAGGAAACACAAAAATCCCTTAAAGAATTACAGGAGAACACAAGTAAACAAGTAGAAGTCCTTAAGGAGGAAACACAAAAATCTCTTAAAGAATTACAGGGAAGCACAACCAAACAGGTGAAGAAATTGAACAAAACCATCCAGGACCTAAAAACAGAAGTAGAAACAGTTAAGAAATCACAAAGACAGACAACTCTGGAGATAGAAATCCTAGGAAAGAAGTCAGGAACCATAGATGCAAGCATCACCAACAGAATACATGAAATACAAGAGAGAACCTCAAGTGCAGAAGATACCATAGAAAACATTGACACAACAGTCAAAGAAAACACAAAATGCGAAAAGCTCCTAACCCAAAAGATCCAGGTAATCCAGGATACAATGAGAAGACCAAACCTAAGGATAATAGTTATAGAAGAGAGTAAAGACCTCCAACTTAAAGGGCCAGTAAATATCTACAACAAAATTATAGAAGAAAATTTCCCTAACCTAAAGAAAGAGATGCCTATGAACATACAAGAAGCATATAGAACTCCAAATAGACTGGACCTACCACATAATAGTCAAAACACCAAATGCACAAAATAAAGAAATATTATTAAAAGCAGTGAGGGTAAAGGTTCAAGTAACATATAAATGCAGGTCTATCAGAATTAAACCAGACTTCTCACCAGAGACTATGAAAGCCAGAAGATCATGGGCTGATGTCATATAGACCTTAAGAGAACGCAAATGCCAGCCCAGGCTACTATACCCAGCAAAATTCTCAATTACCATAGTTAGAGAAAACAAAATATTCCATGACAAAACCAAATTTACACAATATATTTCCACAAATCCAGCCCTTCAAAGGGTAATAAATGGAAAACTTCAACACAAGGAGGGAAACTACATCCTAGAAAAAGAAATAAAGTAATTTTAAAACAAAATTAAAAGAAGATAGCCACATGAACAGAATTCAAACTCTAACAACAAAAATAACAGGAAGGAACAATTACCTTTCTTTAATTTCTATTAATATCAATGGACTCAATTCCCCAATAAAAAGACATAGACTATCAAACTGGGTATATAAGCAGGACCCAACATTTTGTTGCATACTGGAAACCCACCTCAGTGACAAAGACAGACACTACCTCAGAATAAAAGATGGAAAGCAATTCTCCAAGCCAATGGTCCCAAGAAAAAAAACTGGAGTAGCCATTCTAATATCGAATAAAATTGATTTTTACCCAAAAGTGATCAAAAAAGATAAGGATAGACAATTCATATGCATCAAAGGTATGATCTACCAAGAGGAACTTTCAATTCTGAACATCTATGCTCCAAATGCAAGGGCATCTACATTCATACAAGAAACTTTACTAAAGCTCAAAGCACACATTGCACTGCACACAATAATAGTGGGAGATTTCAACACCCCACTCTCTGCAATGGACAGATCATGGAAACAGAAATTAAACAGAGACACAGTAAGACTAACAGAAGTTATGAAACAGATGGATTTAATAGATATCTATAGAACTTTTTATCCTAAAACAAAAGGATATACCTTCTTCTCAGCACCTCATGATACCGTCTCCAAATTTGACCATATAGTTGGTCACAGATCAGGCCTCAATAGATAGAAGAAGATTGAAATAATTCCTTGCATCCTATCAGATCATCGTGGAATAAGGCTGTTCTTTAATAACAACATAAACAATAGAATGCCCACACACATTTGGAAGCTCAACAACACTCTACTCAATGATAACCTGGTCAAGGAACAAATAAAGAAAGAAATTATACACTTTCTAGAGTTTAATGAAAATGAAGCTACAACATACCCAAACTTATGGGACACAATGAAAGCAGTCTTAAGAGGTAAACTCACAGTTTTAAGTGCCTCCAAAAAGAAACTGGAGAGCACATACACCAGCAATTTGACAGCACATCTGAAAGCTCTAGAACAAAAAGACGCAAATTCATCCAAGAGGAGTTGAAGGCAGGAATAATCAAACTCAGGGCTGAAATCAAACAAATAGAAACCAAAAGAACTATACAAAGAATCAACCAAACCAGAAGCTGGTTCTTTGAGAAAATCAACAAAATAGATAAAACCTTAGCCCGACTAACTAGAGGGCACAAAGACATTATCCTAATTAACAGGATCAAAAATGAAAAGGGAGACATAACAACAGACACTGAGAAAATCCAAAAAATCATGAGAGCCTACTACAAAAGCCTATACTCAACAAAACTGGAAAACCTGGATGAAATGGACAATTTTCTAGACAGATACCAGGTACCAAAGTTAAATCAAGATCAGATCCATGATCTAAACAGTCTCATATCTACTCATGAAATAGAAACAGTCATTAATAGTCTACCAACCAAAAAAAGCCCAGGACCAGATGGGTTTAGTGCAGAGTTTTATCAGCCCTTCAAAGAAGACCTAATACCAATACTCCTCAAACTATTCCACAAAATACAAACAGAAGGTACTCAGCCCAATTCATTCTACGAAGCTACACTTACTCTTATACCTAAACCACACAAAGACCTAACAAAGAAAGAAAACTTCAAACCAATTTCCCTTATGAATATTGATGCAAAAATACTCAATAAAATTCTTGCAAACTGAATCCAAGAACACATCAAAACGATCATCCATCATGATCAAGTAGGTTTCATCCCAGGGATGCAGGGATGGTTCAATATTCAGAAATCCATCAACATAATTCACTATATAAACAAACTCAAAGAAAAAAACCCCTATGATCATCTTATTAGATGCTGAGGAAGCATTTGACAAAATCCAACATCCCTTCATAATAAAAGTCTTGGAAAGATCAGGAGTTCAAGGTTCATACTTAAACATAGTAAAAGCAATATACAACAAACCAGTAGCCAACATCAAACTAAATGGAGAGAAAGTTGAAGCAATCCCACTAAAATCAGGGACTAGACAAGGCTGCCCACTCTCTCCCTACCTATTCAATATTGTACTTGAAGTCCTAGCCAGAACAATTAGACAACAAAAGATCAAATTAATACAAATGGGAAAGGAAGAAGTCAAATTGTCACTATTTGCTGATGATATGATAGTATACTTAAGTGACCCCAAAAATTCCACCAGAGAGCTCCTAAACCTGATAAACAACTTCAGCAAAGTAGCTGCATATAAAATTAACTCAAGCAAATCAGTAGCCTTTCTCTACACAAAGGATAAACAAGTTGAGAAAGAAATCACAATAGTTACAAATAATATAAAACACCTTTGTGTGACTCCAACTAAACAAGTAAAAGATCAGTTTGACAAAAACTTCAAGTCTCTGAAGAAAGAACTTGAAGAAGATCTCAGAAGATGGAAAGATCTCCCATGCTCATGGATTGGCAGGATTAATATAGTAAAAATGGCCATCTTACCGAAGGCAATCTACAGATTCAATGCAATCCCCATCAAAATTCCAACTCAATTCTTCACAGACTTTGAAAGAGCAATTTGCAAATTCTTCTGGAATAACAAAAAACCCAGGATAGCCAAAACTATTCTCAACAATTAAAGGAACCTCTGGTGGAATCACCATCCCAGACCTTAAGCTGTACTACAAAGCAATTGTGTTAAAAACTGCATGGTATTGGAACAGTGGCAGGCAGGTAGATTAATGGAGTAGAATTGAAAACCCAGAAATGAACACACAAACCTATGGCCCCTTCTTCTGCCTCTATAAGGGTGCTCCCCTACCCACCCACCTACTCCTGCCTCAGCACCCTGGCATTCTCATACCCTTTAATCCTCTGTTACACATGCAGCTCAAACCATGGGTCACTCCTTGTGTACTCTTTGTTTGGTGATTTAGTCCCTGGCAGCTTTGGGGAGTCTAATTGGTTGATATTGTTGTTCTTCCTATGGAGCTGCAAATCCCTTCAGCTCCTATGGTCCTTGCCCTAACTTCTTTGGAATCCCGCACTCATTCTGATGAGATTTGGTTGCATGCATCCATATCTGTATTTGTAAGGCTCTGGTCCAGCCTCTCAGGGGACAGCTATACCAGGTTCCTGTCAGCAAATGTTTCTTGACATTAGCAATAGTTTGGTGCCTGCAGATAGGATGGATCCCTAGGTGCAGCAGTTTCTGGAGGTTCTTTCCTTCAATCTCTTATCCACTCTTTGTCCCTGCATTTCCTTTGACAGGAGAATTCTGAATTAATATTTTTGAGGTGGGTGAATGGCCCCACCTCTCAATTGGGGGCCATGCCTATTCACTAGATATGATAACCATAGGTTACCATAGGTTAGGTAATCCTAACTCTAACCCTAACCCTAACCCTAACCCTAACCCTAACCCTAACCTAGATAGAACCTCTCAACAGGTTCTATCTCACCTTTGTTGGGTATTTCAGTTAATATACTCCCTGTTGGGTCCTGAGACACTCTTGGGTCCCTGGCATCTGGGACTTTCTAGTGACTACCCTCAGTTCCCCCTCTCCTATTGCTACTCTCCTTTCAAATTCCTGACCCTCTGTATTTCTCCCCCATCTCCTCCTTATCTGAACCTGTCCCCATTTTTACTCCTACCTCCTCTATCCCTCCCAGATCCCTCTCTTCCTTGTATTTCCTGAGATTATTTTCTTCTCCCTTCTGAGTAGGACTGTAGCATCCATCCTTTGGTGTGGTCTTCTTTCTTCTTGGGAATCATGGTCTGTGAGTTGTACTGTGGGTATTCTAAGCTTTTTGTTTTTTGGCTAATATCGACTTATCGGTGAGTGCATACCATGCTACACAGACAGGTTGTTTTTCTTTTTTTTCATAGTATACATTAGTGTTTGTGTAATGTATGGCCCCAAACATCTTTTCTTTGTCCAGAGTGGCACAAAGAAGCTAAAATTTAAACATCCTTATCTAATTGGGCAACTAAGCAACTATGTTTGGTTTCTAAATGGCAGCAATGCATTTTTACTTTGATTTTATTGTTGTTCTCATTTGAATATTTAGTTGAATTTTAATTGCTATAAAAATAAAATATTTTTAAATGGTAAACTTTTATATTTTAATTTTGTAAAATTTGTAAATATGTTGAAGATATTTACAACATATTTACAAATGTACATACACATGCATATACACACAGAGATATATGATTTTTCTAATGCAGACAGGTGTTTTGTCTGCATGCACATCTATACACCACTTTTATACCTGGTGTCTTGTACTACAATATTTTATACTGTATTCTACAAGCACAAGAATCTAACTCAAATTCTCTGGCTAATTTATGCTGGGAAACATTCAATGGCCCTCATATTTTTATTGAATTTGGTAGGAGAGATCGTGTGGTTTCTGTCTTTGGTAATTCAGCAAATATTTGCCAAAATGAAATCAAGGAAGCAGTCAGGCAATAATTTCAGCACACATGAAGCAGAGGCAGGAGGATTTCCACAAGTTCAACGCCAGGTTATTTTAGACAGTTCCATTCAGACAGAGCTCAGCAATGAGACATATTGACTCAGAGTAGAAAAAAATCATAGAATAAAACTTTAAATGAGAACATTTTCTTATTTCCAAGTTTCTTTATAATTTACTACAGGTTCATCACAGAGTGATGTATTACTTAAATTTATATATAAATCACATGTAAGTTATAAATTATTTATATATAACTTACTAATAATTTATTGTATCACATTTAAGACATCAATTTCAAGAATGTTAACGTATGTGATAAAAATTATATCTTAGTTTCTATGATATCTGCTTTTAATATGATTATGCTTTAAAGACAAAATATACCATTATAGTTATCACAAGAGTTTTTAAGAATGGAGTGTTAGAAAGGTAAGCTTTGAGTGGAATATACACCAGTGGAATTTTGAAAGAACTTTCAAAACAATTACTGAAAGAGGGAAGCTCTGGATTGTTTCAAATTAGAATAAGGCAAAACAAAGGAAGGGAAGTCTAACTCCCCTAAAAGAAAAGGAGGAAGGGATTCAGAAATTAGTAGAAGTTCAAGAGGAAAGTACTGATCTGATTGTGCTATAAAAGAGTAACCTGGCAACCTTAGGGAATCATGGGTTCTAAAAAGTAAACAGTAGGAAATGAGGTGTTAAAAAGTCTCATTAGCTTGAGATGTCTGTCAATAGAATGTCTGAGGAGATTGTCATAAGCCATTAGACAGTTCAAGAATGATAGGCTCAATTAAGGAAAATTCTCTTTAAGTACATAATCTGAATTGATAAGAGTAGACACACAAATCAAAGGAAAGAGGCACAAACCAAACCTTGAGAAATAACTACACTGCATGTCTGCTGCCCAGAGAACCAAAATGGCAATAAGAAGGAATAAAAACAAAAGAAGGAAGGAATGGGAAAGGGGAGGCTTCTGAGCTCTTGAGCAAGCCACAGGTCACTTCAGTTAATGACAAGAAGCAAGCTACCCACCCCAAAGCTCAAGGGCACCCTAACTTCTGCTTAGAATTCTTCTTTCAGTCAAAGAAGAAAAGCCACATTCGAGAAAAGAGAAGCCTGAAGATTTTTTTTTCTGAATAAGCAACAATGCCAGAACCAGAAATAGCATGTTTGACCCTGATTGCTGTTCTGGTTTTAGATCAGTCTTTTTCCCTAAGATTTAAAAAAAGAAAAAGAAAGAAAGAAATCAGCTGAAAATAATGCCCAGCACAATGCAGTCTCCTAATTATCAAAACAACTACCTACTCCAGTGAAGTCTCACAATTGAGACCCTAAACACCAGAAAGTAATACTATCCCTTCTCAGAATAATCCCTGCACATATTTTACAGGGAGAAAAACCTTATTGAGTTTTATTTAATGTTACTCTGACTAGCATTTCCACAACTTTGAAGTTGGAAGGGAAAATGGAATACCAATATAAAAGAAATGGAATGACAAATGTATGAGCGAGTATGTCATAAACTCCAGCACTCGTGAATTAGAAGCAAGAACAAAGGCAATGCGGTCTGGGAAACTGTGAGGCAGCAAGGCATGGAGAGCAGATGTAAGCTGTGTATCATCTCGCTTCAGAGAAGAGGGGAGGAGAGCTGGAGAGGGTGGCCTGTCACGTGGCTGAAGATCTCCCTGAATGCGTGGCGAGGAACAGACACATTCACATAGTGCTTTGGAATGAGAAGAAAGCACTTTAATAACAGATTTTAGTTCAGAGAATACATATTAATTCTGAGAGACTCTAAGAAAGGGGACTTGACAGGAACCGACATCGGTTTTGTGAGTTGAAAATTACCTGGGAGACAAGATACAGAAAAGCTTTGTAAATCAGAACTAGAATTCTCCTGCTCTTTAAATTATAGGTCACAGAAATATTTGATTTAACCAGTCTCTAATGGTGCCAGCTTGTCAGGCTGAAGATTGCTTACACGAGTTGCTTATAATGCAAAATAATCACCCTGTTAAAATTAGGAAGGTTTAAAATGCCTTTCTTTTTGATGGAATTAAGAAAGTCCTAATATTTAGAAAAAGGAAGTTAATATTAAATTTCCAAAGAGATAGACCCGCTTTAAATGTATTTAAATAACAAAGGAATGATTTTTATCTTTACCTAAGAGTTTGGGAAGGTGAAAGGAGTGTGGAAATTATTTTTTTTAATATTTGCAAGCAATTGCTGAATGTTAAAGGGTTGTTGTTCCTTGTGCTTATCGGTGTGCTTAAAGAATAATTGCTGAGTTGAGAGAGGAGGTAGAGGGATAAGCAGGGTACATTGAGTGCCTTTGCAACATCTACCCTTGTCTATTTCATACATCACTACTCCCTTTCAGAAGAGCCATTGAAAACCCTTGTTTTTCCTCTACATCCGCATACAGTTTAATGAAAAGCTACTAGAACTATCTATGGACCCTGACGATTAAAAATGTCAAAACCACTTAACCACATGCTTCCTACCTCCCTTGATGTCTGCCTCAGTCAGCTGGTAATAAGGCAGCCGACAAGACAAACACTGAGGACCTGGAGCCCTCATAAGGCAGTGATTGAGCTTTTAGCCCAAGACATCTTTGCTGTGGTGATCTGTTATCTGCACGCTTGTATTAACTATATATTTGTTGGGAGTTTAGTTTCATTTTTAAGTTTATTCCTTTGAGCAGTCAACTGCAGACTTCTTTTGCTAGACTATTGGTCCCTGTTCTGAGGACAGCTCTGGGAACGGCAACCAAGAGTTTAGTTGCATAAAAATGGTCTCTACTGTAACCCAGGTTTAGAACAGTGCTTATCTTACTTTCACAGGCAAGATTCCTAAAACTAAAAAGGAGCTGATGAATATCTTAACCCAAAATTTCCTTTAAAACTCCATATCTTATTTTTAAACTGCTATTGGCTTTATACTTTTACCTTAATACATTTGGGCTCCTTCTAAAATAATGCTGCCTTAAATTACTTCCCACAGCAGTACACTGATGCGTCCTAAAGCATGTAACTTTTCATACCACGGTATCTACCTAGCACCGTGGGCTACCCAATGATGAACTATGCTAAACTTGGGAGGTTTTTTCCCTCTTTCTTTTTGTTTGTGTTTGCTTATTTTTTTTTAATCTGCTGAAGATCTGACAGTACTTCACCTGAATATAATATGTAAGTGATCTTTACAAACTTTTCTACAATGCAACATTTTTAAGATGATTATATGAGCAAATAAATCTCATCTAAGGATAATTTGGCAATAGAGAGAAGGAAAGTGTTCACTGTGATAAATGAAAAAATTACATTTTTCCATATGATAATTCTTTTCAAATCATCAAACTGACTGAACTAAAAGCATACAGGTAGGAAGCATTCAGGAGTGGGAATAATGTACTGCAATCAAATCCAGGTTCTGATTTCTTCAGTGAGATGTGCATGCAGGGTTCCCTCTGCTGACTCCTCTCAATCTACATACCTCCCTTAATGAAGGTCATACAGCCTTCCAATATTAAAGATGTACAAAGATTCGTTAGGAAAGATTTTAAATTATCTAAGCAGGTTTTCCCTTAAATTGATGATTAATGCCATTAATCAACAGTGAGTTTACTTGCAGGTCTACTAAATAGATGTATCTGGAAGCAAATGCATTGTTTTTAACAAGAAAAAAAAAAGTGCACATATCCCTAGCTAGTAATGAGGTTATGCATTTTAAGCAGCTATGTTGTTAAATGGGAGGAAATTTAAATTATACAAAATTAAATTTAAGCAGATCTCTTCTGCTTTGATACAGTGACACAGCCTGGGATTGAGAGTTAAGAGGATGACCTCTCAGGCACCACCAGCATCCTCGCATAGATTTTCCTTCTTGTCTTTGCTTCAGTATCTGTGACTCAGCTTCCTCCCCACAAGCTTTTGTTGCATGTTCCCTTTCCTACCTCACTTTATCTGTACTTCTCAACCTCCTGACCCTCTGATAAAGAGACAGTGCCATTTAGAAATACTCACTGCACAGTTTTCTACATGTCCAAAACTTTATCTTTAAATAGATACAGTTTCTTTTTTACATTTGATCTTAGCCAAAAGGCCTAAAAGGAATGATACAGTTTCTTTAAAAAAAAAAAATACCCAATTGTTCTACTTTAATAACTGTTTGTATTCTTTTCCCTAAAATCTGAAGGGGTGGGTGTGGTTCAACACATCCTAGATAAATATAATACTCACAAAGTCAATTTCAGAAACAGATTGCTCTGTAAGAAAGGGAAGCGGGACTTAGAGATGGATAGTTCCTGCCCACAGCCCTGGGTTCAGGAGGTTGGGGAGACCCAGAAAGAAGTTATCAGATGACACTAATAACTAACACTACTATTTTTGCCCCATTCTTTAAGCTGCTACTTTAATTATGCAAAAGCACTGAGCTCTTAAGTCTACAAAGTTGTTCTAAAAACTTTTTCAACAGAAGTCATCTGGCAAACTAACAAACCTTAATCCTACAGTTTTTTTTTTTTTCAAATTCAACCAGCTATCACTAAGAATTGAGTGCAAGTGGGAATTTATCTCCTATTAAGAATTCAATTCCAGTTCTCTATCACCTCTGTTAATGCACAGGCAATTGCAGAAGCCTTTCACTGTAATAATGCTATGCCAGGATAATCATGTTGAGAACAGGAAAAATGAATTCTAAATCTCTTTATTCCTACATGATCTTTACTGCTATTTGGTGATGGGATGGTGATTAAGGTACAGGTGACATTAACATCTTACATCATCTACATTTTTGGGGGGGGTGAACCTTTAGGTTTAATCAAAACCCCTTCCTGAATTCTAAAATTGCAGAGTCTGTATTTTTGCTTGGTTAAAAGCACCTTGAAGCCTCACTGAGAGTGAGCAGGACTAGAGAGGAAGCGCTCACCATCCTCTCCCTTTTTGTTCTACAGAGATTTAACTAAGTAAGGCACATGACACTCACCATTTAAAATGATGAAATCTGTTACTTTATTTTAGGTTCTTCTTCCCTTGCTCATTTGCAACCCAAGGATTACAATTAATGATAGACTGCCTGTTCTGGTTTATGCCATTGGATGCTTTGGACTTCAACTATGTGATTCCACACATTTTACTTTGTACTCTTTTGACTTGACTGCTGTTATTAAGAAGTAATGTTCTCAGGAAATCTCCCATTGTAGCTCCGAGCCAATCATTACAGTTGAAAGCATCCCAGGCATCAAATGATAATGTCAAAAGTGAATTACAGCTTTCAAAATAAATTATTGTTGGGCTACACTCCATTGTAGTATACTACATGGAAGTAGTATACTTTTCAATCAGGGTTTGCAGTCATTCCAATAGCCCTTTTTGACAGACTTTTACGAGGTTAACTTGCCAAATATTTTCAGGAATTTCACTGCTTCTGGATTTTTGCCATCTAGTATTAACTGCCAGTCGAACTATCTAGGAAGCCAGTGAAAGCAAAAGCAGGTAAAGGGCTACACTGTGCTGCTATTAGCTGTGCT
>NW_022196906.1:85415520-85418492 GCF_008632895.1 Mastomys coucha | reverse complement strand
ATGATTTTTTTGGTTATGTTTATACAATGATGCAACTATTGCTGCAAATCATTTTAGAACATTTTCATTACACTAGGAGAAACCACAGTTCCAATACCAATTTTATCTGTCTCTATAGCCCTCCAGTTTTATGTAGCCCAAAATCCCTTTTTCTTGTCCTTGTAGATCTTCTGGATATTCTTACAAGTGGAATCATACAACATCTGTTCTTTAAGAGGATTGGTAATCGATACACACTAAGTTGCTGTGAGCTAATTGAATAGCGGTAGGCAAGAAGGGAGGGGACTGTAACTCGGGGTCTGGAGAGGCTGAGACAGGCAAAGCAGTCTGATCAAGAATCTGATGCCAGATTAGGCTCCAGAGCAGGAACTTGTCTCAAAATCGTTTTTTTAATTAAAAAAAAAAGTTATCTCAAGGAGATTTTTTTCTCCATTTATCTTACTACTTATAGTATTTCACTTGTATAGTTTTAAAGAATTGAATGCTTAAGAAAAGCACTACAGAAAAAGAAACAAAACACATAATGACAAAGGACATATGCCCTATACATTTGAATGACCAGAATTACATATACACACACACACACACACACACACACACACACACATACATACATACACATGTGTGTTTTCAGAGCTCATTTTGATCTTCCCAGCTAAGAATTTAGAATCATCAGGGATTGATGATATTTCTAAGACAGAGCAGCTAAAACTAAGCTTCCCATATTTGTTTCTTCTGGTATTATTGATTTCTCAATAAAATTTCCACTTACCCAGAGTTTTGAGTCAATGGCAAAAATCTTGAAGAGATTGATTTTGTTATTCTAAGCCACTATCATTAGGTGCTTTCACAAGTCCCCAAGACTAATTAGAACTTCTATCACTTTGATTTTAATACATTGCTGTATTTTAATTCTGTTCATTGCCTGACACCAATTTATTTCAAATCACAAGAATTTATTACTAATAGGAATGTAAAACCTTGTTAAATGATTTTAATCTCCAAATTTTCATGACTTTCAACCTATTCTTTATCAGCTTAAACTTTGAAAACAAAATATATATTTGACAATTTAAAATTAGCTCAAAAACCATTCAATGGATTTTTTCCCCTGCTGTTAGGATAGAATTTCAAATCTTTATGGTATTCATGAACTGATCCCTAACAAATTCCAGATGTTTTTATGTCCCCAGTCTTCAGGATTTGTTTGGATAATCTAACTTGCTTTCTGTTTCTTTTAAATTTATGTTCTTGTGTTTCTCATATATGCCCTGCAACATTCTATATTTACCTAACTTCTATGTTATCTTCAAGTTTTTATTTAAATTTTACTTTCTTACTAAATTCTTTTTAAATTTACTGTCACCATTATTAGTCTTTCTGTTACATATAAATGTAACTTTTAATCACCAGATCTAATTGTCATCTTGGAGACTTACTGCTGAATGAGCTCACCTTTTCTAGCTCTTTCTGAGCTCTGGTTGGCTAGTTCAACTCAGCTATTCTTGCGCAAGTGCCTCTTAAAGTTGACTGATTCAGACAGCATTCTCTCAGTTTCTGACAGAATTGCTGTGCTTGGAAAACTGTCTCTGAATTCCATGAACTGAACTGCACTGATGGAATTGAACAAAACTGAACTGAACTCAACTGCACTCACTGAACTTTCCCCCCACCCCCACTCACTGCACTGCTCTTAAGCCGCTCCAATGGGCATATCCTATCTCTGACTCATTTTGTCAAATCTTTCTCTGATTTATCACTTTGTCTTTCCCTCAATTAAGCATCACTTTCAAACCTGACTGCTTCCTTCTACAAACTAACCTGACTTTCATTGTTCAGGATCAAAGGTATGTACTAAGGGTGTGTCTGTATTCCAGCCAGAGTGATTAATGTGTGTCAGTCCAGCACAGACCTTGGAGGTCTTTTGATATGATACTTTGCCAGAGCAGCCATGTTGCTGAGTTAAAAAAAAAATCTATAATTCTTCTTCTTCCTCCTCTTCTTCCTCTTCCTCTTCCTCTTCTTCTTCCTCTTCCTCTTCCTCTTCCTCTTCCTCTTCCTCTTCCTCTTCCTCTTCCTCTTCTTCTTCTTCTTCTTCTTCTTCTTCTTCTTCTTCTTCTTCTTCATCTTCTTCTCCTCCTCCTTCTCCTTCTCCTTCTCCTTCTTCTTCCTCTCTCTATCTCTCTCTGTCTCTCTGTCTCTCTCTGTCTCTCTGTGTCTCTGTCTGTGTGTGTGTGTGTGTGTGTGTGTGTGTCTGTGTCTGTGTTTTGAGACAGTGTTTCTCTGTACATAATGATGAGTGTCCTGTAAATCATTTTGTAGAGCAGGCTGACCACAAATTCACATAGAGTCACGTGCTTCTGCCTCTCAGGTGCTAGGACTAAAGGCTATTACATAAATTCTTTAAAGTTGAATGTTTTTCTTAAAATCAGGTATCATAATGTAAAGTTACATTTTGTTTTGTTCCAATTCATGGTAGTTAACTATTATGGGCAAGGCCACTTGATCTTTGACAAAGGAGCTAAAACCATCCAGTGGAAAAAAGACAGCAAATGGTGCTGCCTCAACTGGCAGTTAGCATATAGAAGAATGCAAATCAATACATGCCTATTTCCTTGTACAAACCTCAAATCCAAGTGGATCGAGGATCTCTGCATAAAACCAGGTACACTGAAACTAATAGAAAAGAAAGTGGGGAAGAGCCTCAAGCACATGGGCACAGGAGAAATTTTCCTGAACAGAACACCAATAGCTTATGCTCTAAGATCAAGAATTGACAAATGAGACCTCATCAAGTTACAAAGCTTCTGTAAGGCAAAAGACGCTGTCAATAGGACAAAAGGGCAACCAACAAATTGGGAAAAGATCTTTACCAATCCTATATCTGATAGAGGGCTAATAACTAATATATACAAAGAACTCAAGAAGTTAGACTCCAGAGAAACAAATAACCCTATTAAAAATTGGGGTAC
>NW_022196906.1:85409723-85414461 GCF_008632895.1 Mastomys coucha | reverse complement strand
TTGGCCCTGTGAAGGTTCTATGCCCCAGTGTAGGGGAATGCCAGGGCCAGTAAGCAGGACAGGGTGGGGTGGTGAGCAGGGCAAGGGGGGTTACCTCACGCAAAAACAGGGGTTTGTTTTTGTTTTTGTTTATTTTTATTTTTTTTCCAGAGGGGAAACTGGGAAAGGAGTTATCGTATGACAGGTAAATAAAAATAATCTAATAAAAAATAAATAAAAAGGAAAAATAAAAAAGAAAAACTATTAAGGACAAATATAGATTGGATTCTAAATTGAAGTATCTTAACTTTATTCTTGATCTTGCCATTCACTATCTTGAAGAAGATGTATCATTTACAATGATTTTACTAGGTCTGGTAGCACACACCGTTAATTTCAGGACTCAGGAGGCAGAAGCAAGTAAGTCTTTAAGTTCTAGGATAGTCCAGTCTACAAAGCAAGTTCTAAGATAGTCAGAGCTATACAGAGAAACTCTGTCTCAAAAGCCAAAATGACCGTGATGATGATTGATGATGATGACAGATTAAAGAAAGATATAAACCCCAAATTAAACATTTAGAGTTATCTATAGTTAATCTTTACATTTAAAAATTAAAAATTTACTTAGTAATAAGTCAAAATTATACAACAAGCTTTTAACATGCACTAGCATATAATGCCAAAATAGTATAATGCCAAAAATTGTAACAGGTTACATGAAATGCTATATATCATATGTCTCTTTGGAGATGTACTTTCTTATCACAGCATTCATTCTTTGATTCTAATGCATGCTGAGATTCAAACAACATAAATGCATTGTACTATAATTTTTTTATGGTGCAACATTTTATTTTCTACCTACTTCCAGACACACTTTTCATACACATCAACCTATTGCTTGTACCCGTGTGTCCCATGAGAACTACAAAAGAGGTCCAATACAAAAATCATAAACTTACTCAAAACATTCTGAGATGATTTTTAAAATTATGATTTTGTGTTCATATGTGAATACATATACATGTGTGGCCATATTTGTGTGTACATGTTTATATATGTATGTAGAACTCAGAGAACCTGTCAGGTATTCTTCCTCAGTCACTTGCCTTCTTAATTTTGAGACAGAATCTTACTGAACCTGGAGTTTACTGATTCAGGAAGCCAGTCTGGCCAGCATACCCCAAGAATCATCTTCTATTGGCCTTGCCAGCATGTAAATTACAGTTGTTCTCAGTGTAGGCTGTTGTTGTTTTAACATGAGTGCTAGAATCAAAATCTGGTCTCCCACTTGCATGGCAAAAACTTTACTAACTGAGCCAACTGCCTGGCTCTAGAATTTTTTTTTTTCCTATAACTCAACAGTACATTTCTCATGTGTGAATTTTATAGGTGTTGAGATATGATGTCCAAAGGTTGAACACATTCAATTGTAAGTCTCTAAATTAAAAATAATTCTTTTCATGAACCACATCTATTGGCTTGTTACTGTCCTTAAAATTTATAAATAAATAAATAAATAAATAAATAAATAAATAAAGGGAGGAAGAAAAGAAAAGGGAAGGGAAATTTTTCTCTTTTGTTGCTCTGTCTGAGCAAAGAAGTTGATTAGGCATTTCTTTTACTTAAGAGATATTTGAGTCCATACAGCGTCAGTCTGTACTCGTTTAGTCTTTTCATTTGTAATACTCCATATTACATGAGAGCACATCCATTTGAATCTCTTTAATATTCATGATCCTCTCACCAGCCTGAGCAAAAGAGCTAAAGCGTTTGATAGCAATCTGAGGAACTTGATTAACAATGTACTAATCATCAGTGCCATTGACCTGATTCAAAAATGTTTTCAATTCATCCATCACTTTTATAACCAAAGATGATTGCATTACTTCACCGTTTTTTATTTAAATAAAGCCCCATGAGCTGAAAATATCAAGCTATTTCTACTAAATGCACCTTGCAACCAATTTAATTTATTTTTAAACTAAGTTCTAAAGTGACCTGTAATAACCAATTAGAACATGAACAGGGGAAACCAGAGCACGAGTGGTCTGAAGTGAAATCAATTCACTTTGACTTCACATTGCTAAATATTAAATTGTACCAAAGAATTAATTTTGCAATAAATTGTTATTGTTGTTAACAAAAATTCAACTAAAGGATATTAGTAGGTGTAATTAGCCATATATCAAAATGCATTGAATGTAGAATGTGAACTATAATTATCCCCAAAATTGCTTTTCATTCAAATGGTAATTTAAAGGATTTGATTTTGTAACCTTAACTCATTTTTTTCCATTTGTAGCATAGCCTAAAAATATAGTACTGACAAAGAAAATATAGTAACTTGAAAGTATAAACATATATCACTTTATAATGTGCTACAATATTATGTCACTATTAGGTTAATATAAGAATACATGGTGACGGAGAGTTGAGACAACTTACTCTTTGCCAAATGTTATGGGACCCTGACCTTATCGTATATATTTAGAAAGAAAAAAATCATGAAATTGAATGCATTTGAGACAAACAACAATACCATTGTCCAGATAAATTGAAACCTATCTTCATATCAACATATATAAAAGCAATGAGTCATTTGGCTGGTCTTGTGCACTGTCTTCTCAGATGTGAAATACCATCTATCTCCAGCAGCACATTTCTTGCAGTGTTTCAAATAAAAATGGATTTATTACTCACTAACTTTTCCAGAAATATGATGGGAAGAACACTTTAGATAGCATTTAGTATATTTAAAATACCATATATTTTCAAATAATACACCATTAAGAACGACACCATAATAGATACAGCTACTCCAGATTTCAAGGTACAGGTATTTCAAGGTGAGAATCACCTTTTCAAATAATGAAATTATCTTATTATCTGACAAAAAATCTATATGTAATTACTTGGAAAGTAAACAAGACAAGGTAATTTGTTGGGCAGATAAATATTTCTAAACTGATCAGAGCCTGGAGCTTCTGGAATCGTGCATTTCATTCTGTGTGGAATAATCATAAGAAAATAGATATACAAAATTTAAATTTATTTTTATTTTAATTATGATTATTAGTGTGTGTTTGTAAGAGAGAAGGAAAGAGAGAATAGGAGGGAGGGGAAAAAGGAGGGGAGAGAGAGAGAGAGAGAGAGAGAGAGAGAGAGAGAGAGAGAGAGAAAGGGAGAGAGAGAGAGAGAGAGAGAGAAAGGGAGAGAGAGAGAGAGAGAGAGAGGGAGAGAGAGAGAGAGGGAACAGAACAGAACAGAAGCCACCCTATGAGTGCCAATGTGTACATCAGAGCACAACTTTTGGGAGCATCTTCTCTCCTTCCACCATGGGCTCTAGGAATGAAAAGCATCTCTTCAGGTATTTTACCTACTGAGCCTTCTCACCTACATAGGCCTAAATGAATACTGGTAATTATATTTCTTTCTTACTTAAAAGTTCAGTTAAAATAAAAATCTCATTATAAATTTTGTATTCACATGAGCTTACTTAATAAATAGTAGTGTTAGTTTTTAATTTACAATGGTAATTATAGGTAATTATAATAACATAATTGTAGATATGATAATTATTATTTTAAGGGATTTTAAGTTATAAAATTTCAGCATCAAGTATTGGCCACTAATAGTCAATGCTTATTAGGCAAGGCATTCTTTTTAGCATTCTCAGAAGTATAAAAACCTTTGAAAAAGAGTTAACTAATATAGCTAAGAACATATGACTTAGTGAGTATATGTACATATTTACACTCTGATATAGAAATGTGAGTTCTATAGAGGAAAAAATTTCATAGACAAAACACGTTTATATATTAATTACAAAATAAAAACCAAAAACCATTAAAATTCTACCTAATATTTGAAGTACTAATAAAAATTGGGAGAGTAAACATTACATAAGGCAGTAAGTCATTTTTTCTTAAGTTCCAGTGTTCTATCCATAAGAATTAAGGATATGTGAAAAAAGTATGCAAATTACTCAATAAAGTTTTAATAGTTTTCTAAAATTGTACTATGCCATTGTTGTTTTGTAAATGACAATAAAATACTTTCATAAAAGCTTTTCTGGCATCTAATGAGATGATTGTGTGTTTTTTTTCTTTCAGTATATACATCTATATACATATACATATATGTATATAAAATATATATTATATATATAATAGATTACATTATCCATTTTATATATATAAGTATATATATATATATATATATGATTACATTTACTAATTTTCATATGTTCAACAAGCATTCCTGCCTCTCTGAGATGCAACTTACTTGATAATTGTGGATGATCCTTTTGATGTGTGCTTCAATTTGAGTTACAAGTATTCTATTGAATTTTTTTTACTCAATAAAATAGTACTTTTGCATCTATGTTCATAAAGGAAACTGGTCTATAATTGAGTATCAGAATAACCTTGGCTACATAAAATGAATCAAATAGTGTTTCTTCTTTTTCTACTTTGTGGAATAATTTGATGAGTATTGGCATTGCATCTTCTTTGAAAGTCTGGTAGAGAAGGAGCTGAAAGGTTTGCAGCCCCTTAGGACGAACAACAATATGAACTAACTAGTACCCCCAGAGCTCCCAGGGACTAAACCACCAACCAAGGAGTACAAATGGTGGGACTGATTGCTCCAGCAGCATGTGTATAGTAGAAGATGTCCAAGTCGGTCACCAATGGGAGGAGAGGCCCTTGGCCCTGTAAAGGTTCTGTGCCCCAGTGTAGGGGAATGCCAGGGCCAG
>NW_022196906.1:85394769-85409593 GCF_008632895.1 Mastomys coucha | reverse complement strand
GGGGAAACTGGGAAAGGAGAAATCATATGACATGTAAATAAAGAAAATATCTAATAAAAGAAAAAAAAGAAAAAGAAAGAAAGAAAGTCTGGTAGAATTTTGCACTAAAGCTATGTTGCCCTGGGTTTTTGTTTTGGGGTGGAGGGGTGTTTTTGTTGTTGTTATTGTTGTTTTGATTTTTTGGTTTTGGTTTTTCTTTGTTGTTTTTGTTGTTGGCAGATTTTAATCACTGCTTCTTTTTCACTAAGAGTTTATAGGTCTATTTAAATTATTTATCTAATCTTGATTTAACTTTGATAAGTGGTACCTATCAAGAAAATTATCCATTTCTTTTAGATTTTCCAGTTTTGTGGAGTTCAGATTTTTTAGTCTGTCCTTGTGAGTCTTGGGGTTTCCTTAGTATCTAGGTTAACCCCTCCCCCTTTCACTTCTGACTTTGATAATTTGGATATTCTCTTTGTGTTTTAACTACTTTGGATAAGGTTGTGTCTATCTTGTTAATTTTCTTAGAGAATCAACATGTTCTTTTTTACCAATTATTATTTGCATTGCCCTCTTTGTTTCTATTTTGTTAATTTCAGCCCTCTGATTATTACTTCCCATTTACTATTCTTGGGATTGATTACTTATTCTTTTTTAATCTAAGCACTTAGTGCTATCAACTTTCCTCTCAGCACCACCTTCATTGTGCCCCATAAGGTTGGGTACACTGTGTATTCATTTGCCTTGAATTTTAAAAAGTCTTTAATTTCTATTTCTGCCTTGGCCTATTTTTTATTCAGTAGAAATTCTTCAGTTTTCATGAGGGTGATCCCAGTAAGGACCCTTAGTAATAAGGGATATGAGCCTTGGCTGGCCATCTCTTGTAGCTAGGCAAGGCTTCTAGTGGCAGGACTGGGTTATATTTCATTGAATTATTGGCCAAGGAGGTCCCAAGGGAAATCACCAAACAACCCAAGGGGATTCTAGGACAAAGGGTCACTCTTCAAAAGCTGATAGTGGGGCCCATTGCACAGCACAACATCCAAACAGCTCATTGAACATAAAGAAGTCAAGCTGGTGCCTGCATGGAGCCTTTACCCTATGTTCCAGAAAGGTTTCCTGCAATGTTACCAAGAGAGAAACTTAGGCACGAACCCAGTCACAAAACCTTCAACCTATAGCTGGTCCTGCCTGCAAGATATGCTTGGACAATGGTGGTTCAGAACTTGTGGAAGTGGACAACCAATTATCGTCTCAAATTATCTTTTAATTAGAGACTATGTGATAAGAGGGAATCCATGTCTGACACTGCCTAGATGTCCAGAGACCAGAGACTGGATAGCCCAGAGACCTAGGGTAAAAACAAATATGAAAGGCAAAACAGAAGAAAAAAAACACAATGAAATGAATGATTCCTAATGATATTCTGCTATACTCCTAGCATATAATCATATGCCTTGCCCAGGCATCATTAGAGAGACTTCCTCCGGCAGCAGATGGCAGCAGGTACAAACACCTACAGCCAGAAATTACATCAAGAGGGTCTACATTGTACTCTCCATTAGGTCCCTCTCCTCTGGGCTAGGAAACCTCATAGAAGAGGAGGAGACAAGCACTGGGCCTTATTGGATGTATACTAGGTCTTCTGTTTATATGATTCTGTTAGCTTGGTGGTTTGTAGGACTCTTAACAGTGGGAGTGGATGTATCCCTGACTCTTTTGCCTGCTCTTGGGACACTTTTCCTCCTGTTGGGTTTCCTTGTCTAACCTTGATACATGGATTTCTAACTTGTCCTATTGTATCTTGTTTTGTCATGTTTGGCTTTTGTTCTCTTCTTTCTGAAGGGAAATAGAAGGTATCTGAAAAAGAGGGGAGATGACAGGAGCTGGGAAGAATGGAGGGAGGGGAAACCATGGTGAGGATGTATCGTATGAAAGAAGAATCTATTTTCAATTAAAAATTACGATTTTTTACTTAAGTGTTCTTGCAAAATGAAGATAGTTTTTTAAAACAACACTCTTAAGTAATGAGAATGGCTATTTAAGCATCCCTTTCCCTTGCACAAAACAAAACGCTTTTACAGCATAGGTAACTACTTTGTGGATTATGAATTGAGGTAAATGCTTTCTATACAAACTCCCCAAATACTATCTTCAAAGAACATGAGAAAAAGTCTGAGTTTGTACCTTCTGCAGCTCAAATGATTCATGACATTAACTAAGTGCAATAAAAACCCTGAAAATCTAGATTGATTTGACACCCAAAGAAAGAAAAAAAGAAAGAAAGAAAGAAAAGAGAAAGAAAGGAATTTTTGAATAGTTTAGCAGAATCATCTACTCTCAATGAAAAACAAAGCTAAGACAACTAAAATGAAATAATGGAATTGCAAAAACAAATATTACTTTCCTAATTATCTGTTTTCAAAATATTAGGAAGCACAAACATCCCCCTTTATACATATACACAAACGAATGTTAAGGGAATGACGATTATTTCGATTACAATCATCTTGTCTGACATGAAATGTGAACTGATGCTATATGTACAGCAATTACATCTTGAAATTTCTAACTGGTCCCAACAAACAAATGGGAAGAATGAGAAAGGCAGAAGCAGCAAGGGGTAGAGGAAGCAGATGAAGGAGGGAGATGAATATCTCTTGTGACAAACAACTGTTAGCCTAGAAGGAAATATAAATCAATTGGCACGTGAATGGCTTCCATTTTTGCTTTTATAACTTCAAACCGATTTTAAAAGTGATAGGTGGCAATTGCAACTATTCTGAGGAGACATATGAGCACAGACTCACTGACAGTTAAAAGACACAAACCTTGGAGCGAAGTCGGAAGTCCTCTGGACAGGCTTTTCACTGAAGACTGAACAGTATGCTGGATCACAATTGTGTTAGCAGAGATGAGATATACCTGACACTCAAAACTATAAATTACAGGCTCTATCTGTGGTAACTACAGCAACTTTCTTTAAATTGAAATTTTTAGTTTTAAACAGCTTTAGGGGCATTCAAATAAATATAGTGTAAGAGTATATAATTAGTCTGACATTTCTAGACACAATTAACTTGCACATTCAAATAGTTGATTTACATATATAAATATCATTGTGTGTGACAATTCATAATCTTCACTTGAAAACTGTAAAGTCCTTATTAAGTCATTCCTAAGTAGATATTTAATTCTCTTGGTAGTACAAAAAGACTTACACTCCTGTAACTTTCAGATCTCTTCAATCAGTAAATAACACATTGTATTGCCTCTCTGTGATATATATTAAAATATTTTAATATATAAACACAAACTCCAAATATTTGGTTTAAAAGAAAATGCAGAAACAATTTTATATGAGCTGCTTATTTTACATATTCTCTGACTTTTTTGTTTCATCCTAAAACATAAATATTTCCTCATTTTATTAAGGTCTTTAAACTTTAAATGTTTAAGATTTTTATGAATAATCATAGAAAAGGTATTTCCACTGTGATATTGAAGATATAAAGCTGCAAAGTTACTATTAAAACTGTTGAATCTAAATTTGTTTAGTAAACTAAATACTTGGGAAGAACCTGGGCATGATCTTCTCTGTGTTCGTCAACCATTGAGACATTACTTGAGTCATACCTGTATAAATCTATTTCATCAAATATTACAAACGATATCAGCTGTCCTGAAAAGTAAATGAGGCAGAGTAGAGGATAAAGAGAACTCTTACACCAAATATAAAAATAAAGCTCAACTCCTACGGATGGGGTAACGTATACACTCACAGGAACTGGCATATTATTTCTTTAAAATCCATCTCTTTAGAGAGCTATTATGTATAAACCATTGATTTTCTATTATTTTAGGAAAGCATTGCTTAAATGAGTGTAGTTTTATACCACAAAATGTTTAAGTTGAGTAGATTTAATTTTAGGTCCAGTCAAATGTGTAGTTTTCAAGCATTTAAAGCTGAAATATATTGCCTTAAGAAATGTTATTTTAGGGCTGTTTGCCTTTTAAATTCTAACAGTCTGTATATCTACTTGTCTAGCGCCATCAAGGCGACTATTGTAGCTGGAGGCGTTGGCATGAAGATGACTAAAGGGCTACATCATGTCAAATCCTCGAGCAGGAATTACTGCTTCCTTGCCTCACTCCCCAGTTGTATTATGTCACCAAATCACATCACAGTGTAATCAAAGATGAATAAAATATTTTTTCCTTTCCCTTAAATGCTTTTTCTGTCAATTACAATCAAAGGACATGATTTCAGGTCTGTCAGTTTGTGAGGCTCTTTCCTGCTGATGACTAAAGCTGTAATCTGCTAAATATAAAATGAATCAGAAAAGTCTTCCAATGATTTTGCTATTAAGAATTTTTTTTCACCCACAGAGGACAAAAAAGTAATTGGTCTTTAAAGAATAAAATCAAAGAGGGTTTTTGGGGGGGTCTTTCTTTCTTTGAAACAATCCCTTGCTTTTCTCCCTTTTATGCTCCGCTCCTCCTGCCTTAATTCTAAGTCTTCAGTTGCAATACTGGTTGGTTTGTCTAAGAAAATATATGTAGTACTTCAATCAAAACTATATAGCTCTTTGTAAATATTTTATTAGCCCCTTGTCTTCATCTGTTTATAACTTTCTTGCCATATTATTATCAATTATGTTCTGTGTGACATTAACAGTAATTCTGCAGTAACTGCAACTTCTAGACAGGTTCGTCGCTTGATTACATTATTAACCACAATCAAAAACATTTCCCTGGAATGATTTTAGTGTGGTAGTTGGGATTGCTTTCTTTGATCTTCTTAGCATTATTTTACAATAGGTTGCTCCTCATTTACACTACAAATGCTGGCGAAAATGAAAGCAGCATCCCAGACTGCAATGCCTGACAAAATAAAATACCTGGACCAGCAGCCCTCAGCAGCTGCTTTCATCAGTGGGGATCAGGCTGTTCATAATGGGGAACAAGGCTCAGAATGTAAACATTTATTTGCCATTAGATGAAGCTTTATGTGACAGGATGAACTTTGGGTTTTTTTTAACAATTACATTTCTCCTATCTCTATTTTTAACATTATTTTGTTTGTAAATAAAAGACTGGGCACCATGCCAAGTATCACACTTGATCTATGATAATTACAAGACCTATTTTCAGAAAATGTTAGATTGCATATACACATACATATACATATATATACATATACGTATACATACACATGATCTAGTCTCAGGAAATGTAAGTTTTATGTATATATATATATATATATATATATATATATATATATATATGCTATTCTTTAGAATAGAAAAGAAGTCATAGACACCTGTTATCTAATAATTATGATATTCAGCAGAAACAAACAAATGGAATTTTAAGGTTCAGAGAAAAGTGTGGAATCAAAAACTTTTATATATGTAGATAAGAAATATAAAATATTTAATGTCATATCTTATTCTGAATGATGGTATTATTTTAAATGGCTTGAAATCATATAACATTACAGAGAAGCAGACTTGAGCTTCTTCTAAGGATTTTGATCAACAAATAAGAGATGGCTCAATGTATTACAAGACAGAATGAAAAAAGTTAAGCGTTTGACATTTTCCATGGGTATGTGACCCTGAGTCACACCTCACAGAATTTTAGGTTCTACTTTCACATGCTCTCAAAACACTTCAAAGGTTAGAGCCCTGATAGCAACCAACTAGTTTCAAAATCTAGAGTGATTATACGTTATAGACACACAAAAATGTGTGTTTGACGGGCAACCTCAGGAGATAGGAGGTTGTGGGAGATCCTCCAGAGTGCACCAGAGACCTGGGAAGTGAGAGGCTCTCTGGACTCAAAGGGAGGAACCTTAGATGAAATGCCCAACAGTAGGGAGAGGGAACTTATAGGGCCCACCTCGAGCAGGAAGACAAGGCAGCAAATGAGGGGGACAGGGGCCATTCCATAGTCACAACTCTGACCTATAATTATTCCTGTCTGAAATGGAGAGGAGCCTGAGGAAAAGAAGGTTCAGTGACAGGCCCAAAGTGGGATCCACCTCAAGGGGAGGTCCCAAGGCATGACACTATTAATTACTAAGGCTATCACAAAAAGGGACCTAGCATGAAATATGGAGTGTAAAAATTTAAACTGATTAACTAATTAAACAAAATAAAAGAAATGTGTGTTTGAATCTTGGTGTAACCAATTTTACAAATGATAAACATGTTTCTTGACAGCCGAAGGCAGTATACTGTGAATAAGCAAGGTAACTAACGAGGCTTTGCGAACACAAAGCAAAAGCCTGAAAAAGCACAGAACTGAGCTTCATACTCAAACACAAATGTCTACAAGTGACACTAGCTTCCCCCTAAGAAGTCATTTAAAATATAATTAATATCAGAATACATAGTTCTAGAAAATTTAACGTTTCCCATAAGATTAAAAATCTACTTGACAAAGTTTAATCTTTACTCAACCTGATCCCCCATAAAGAAAAACGTGTATATCAAAATAACTTGTCTCATTCTAAGTTCTTTTTTTTAACTTCAAATCACTTTTATTGTATATACGTGTTTTCTCACTCCTCCCCTTCTTCCCTTTTTCTTTTTATATCCTTACTGCAGTTTCCTCTCACTCCTCTCCTCCCAGTCCCTCACTCCCCGTCCCTTCTGCCCCACCCCATCCACTCCTTTTCTCTTCAGAAAAGGGCAGATGTCCCATGGATATCAACCCATCATTGCATATCAAGTTGCATTAAGACTAGGCACATCCTCTTGTATTGAGGCTGGACAAGGCATCCCACTAGGAAGAACAGGTCCCTAAAGCAAGCAAAGGCACCCCTCCTCCCACTCGCCTTCCAAATCCTTATGTGTTATATATACACTTGAGGAAAATGTTCATTTGGAATGTGATCTCAACTCTATCAGTTCTCATATAGGATTGAAGACCCATGCTAAACCAAAGAAACCAGGCAAGCAAAACTCATAGCACCTTTAATAATAGTATAAACAAGTGCTTTTTGTCTAATATTGAACTCAAATCATTTAAAAATTTCTTTAATACTTTAATATACACTGTATATTGTACATATATGCTTTGTATGTTTTATATAATAAAAGAAATACTTTAGATACTAGGACCTTGATTTTATTTTCTCTTTCCTTTTTTATCTTTTAGAACAGAAAATCTCCACAGTCCAGGCTAGCCTGAAACATGCAATCCCCTCTCGTGTCTCTCAAGTAGTAGAATTAAAGAGGAGTATGTACCACCATGATTAGTTCTGGAAGTAGGAATCTTAACAAACTACCTTTGGAAATCAGCACAGTAAACCAATATAAAGAGAAACTAGCAAATAGTAAATATGATACATTTATAGAAGTATATACTGTTAAATATCACTTGCTTTTTCTTCTTAAATGTTTTATATAATCTGTATTGTCATAGCTTTTGTCTTCACACACATACCTACATGTGTTTTCATCACGACACATAATCACATGTTTTCCAACACAATTCCAGCACATGAAAATGACATTTATAAACCCTCTTGTATGTACCAGCCAGGAGACTCATGTCCAGAAACAAAGCAAGAGAAGATTACAAATAACCCAAGTCCCACTGAGTCCAAAAGCAAAGGAGATCATGTTAAGTATGGTAAGGCACTGAAAGTCTCATTTGGGGCAGAAAGCTTTAGAATATTCTGCTTTGCCTAGTATTTTGTGTAGGGGATTATTTTAAATGCTGTTTAAAGAGTTAAATTTGTTCTAGAACAAATATCTGTGACCATCATAAATCTTATAATCTATTTTTAACCAGCAAACAATGATGAATAGCTTCAAGAATTTCAATGGCGTAAACAACACATTGCTTTCTCACTTGGGCTGCCTGTCTACTGGGGTAGTCTGGGCTGCTCTCCAGAGGTTCTCCTCAGTGTTGGTCTTACTCGGGGACTAAAGTTTTGCTTGGTTGGTTTTTTTTTTTTCAATCTGGAATGTTCTGTCACTCACTAGTGGGAAAAAATCATAAAAATAACATGTTATCTATTAAAGATTTCTGCTGTGCTGTCATGAAACAAAGCAAATTTATCAGTATCACAAACATATTTAAAGTCTTTTGAATCAAAACAATAAAAAATAAAAGCAGTTCTTTCAGGAAACATTCATCGCCTAAGAATGGAATTTCAGCTTCTAAGTATAGCCAGGGAGAAACAACATTGCAACTTTTCAGAAGATCTACAGATGCCATTTGCAATGTTAATATTGTTCTTGATTCATTTTTACTTTTTTAACCTATAAATATTATCCATAATGTCTGTATCAGATACCAAAATTCTGGCATCCAAATAATAATGCCAAAGAAACAATAACTCTATTAGCTAAGAAAATGACTTTGTACAAATACACTGTAGTTCCAGTGGGCTTCATCACACCAAAACTGCCTCTTAGTGGCATCTGCAGCTGCCCTGTGGTCCCATGGCGAGGATGTGACAATCACACTCCCTTTACTGTATCGTCCATGATACTGTTGCCTGTCCTTTAACGAGCTCAATTGCAGAACCAGCACACTAGACCAAAGTAAGATCTAATGTAGACCAGAATAGTCTGATGGATTAATAAAGTATAAGCCACCTGGCAGACATTCCGGCTAGAGGAAAATAAGTGAATGGAATAAATCCCATAAAAGGCATTTTTCTATAAACAGAAATGTGTCCTGGTAATGTTGGCAGCTTTGTGGGGGGGGAAAAGGATCTAAATAGTCTGTGCACCATAACATAACAAGGTCTCTAGATATTTTACTTGCTATTTTTTTTTTTTTTTGCTTGTGTTGATTGTGGAAAATACATGAAAAATAGCACATTTTCTATAGCGAACAATGTTTGTACTGACAGGTGGCAGGTAGAAAGCAGCTCTGAAAGGAATGTGCCCTGAGCTTCTAAATGCTCTGTGGCATAGCTCAATGATACACACTCTGAAAACTTCACTATTGCAGCTAATTTCTATTCTACACACGAGCATGCAGACCTCACCGAGCAAGCTTCCTCCAACCCAGTAAAAGCAGCCACATTAACAAAAATATTTCAAAACAGCCAATAATTATGAAAGTGTTACTTCCCATTGCATCACTATTTAATAAACCATATAAGATACATCTGTTATTTAGCCACAGAGACCCTCTTCACACTGCACCATATGGCTAATGGCTTCGATTATACATCACACCATACTGAGTCTTTCTTATCATCCTACCGCATTGGATGCAGACTCAGTTTGCAGCTAATGTGTGCGTTGCCCTTTCCCTGCATGTTTATTTTATAAGATGGTGATATCTGCTTTGAATGTTGATTCTAAAATGATAAACTACTATTTTTCTAGCCTACCAAGTAAATTAACTCAATATTACTTTACCAAGACAAATTTTAAAGCACATTTTTTTTTACCTTTGTACATTTTTTTTAACCCTTTTCCAAGTTACACCCCCAAATTCTGGCCTTTTACAATCTAACACATGTGAACGAAAGAATCTACATTTATTACATCACTGGTGGATTTCAGAAGCTAAATTAAATGATACATAGATATAACTAGAAAACATTTAACTGACAGATTTCCTCTGAGTTTTTACAGGGTTGAAGAAAGGCTCACCAAAGACTCATTTCCAGTCCAGAAACTATCTACCACATCCAGCCTCAGCCAAGTATCTCTGAGAGCATCTCACAGCGACCTCTTACTGAGAGAATGAACCCATGTCGCAATATTCTGGACATGTGGACTCAGCACACTGTTTTTCCAAGTGAACACTAATGGAGTTGTGTATTTGGGGGAGGGAGTATTAAGGATTTAAGGAAGGAGAAGAAAAATGTTTAACTGGAATGCTGCTAAAATAATTTATTCATTTAGCTTCATAAAATAAAATAAAATAATGTTTAGCCAATTTGTTTAGATTGAACAAGTATCTAAGCTGTTCTGTTTTGTTTTGAACTTTCCAGACCAGATGTTTTAGCACTGGTATTCAATGCTTAAATGACTTGGATGGATGAGAGGAGCTTATGCCTGGAAATAAGAAGACTAACCATTACATCTGAGCAACAACCAAAATGTGTGATGTGGGGCACACAACATGATTCGTGTCTCACTGCATCACACTCTACATAGAATGTAAGATAAAAAATGTGTTTCCTTGGGAGGGTTGGGTTTTTTTGTTTTTGTTTTGTCTGTTTTTTTTTTTTTTTAAGATGTTCTCTCAATTTCTTGTTAGAGAAACCTATTCCAAGTTGACAAATTTTCTGTTTCTAAACATTGCGAATGCTACAAGTTAGAAAAAAAATGTTTACCCTCTTTGAATTTAATCAGATTTGTTGATGGCAGAAATTAGTGTGACTCATACTCAGCAGCAATCGCGATGATTGCTCCCACTGCTCTGAGGTTTACAGAAGTGAAGGAACTGCGTGCTCATCCTTTTGCATTCCAGCCTGCATCCTTTAATAAGTGTGGCTTCAACTGTCTTTCAAGGATAAACAGAATAAGTGATTGAGTTTTTCTCCTCTTTGGAGGAGAATAAATAATATCATTTAATAATGATACGAATTTGTTTGCAATACAGACCCTATAGTCATACAAATACACGTATAAAACCTTAGGATTCAATGCTCAAATGCCTTTTAGATTAGAAAATATGTTTTTATGATGCTAGTGTGATTTTCCAGATCTAACAATATTCTTACTTTTTTGTTAAACAATTCCTGAAGCTCAGGTATATCTAGCTGTTTTGAGCATGCAATGAAGGAAACATAGTTTGCTCTCAGTTAAAAGATAAAGGGTTGAGCAAAGGTTTAGTGTTTGGTTTTCACGGCAGCATGGCTTTGGGTTTTGGCTGTAGCCCCGATGTGTTCTTTCCAGAGCAGCCCCTCTCACTTCCCCTTCTGCACACTGTCGTGATAAGTCAGGTTCTGTAGACTGGTGTCCACATGTTTGCAGACTCTACCACCTGCTCCTCCTGTCTCTTTATCTTAACCATTATAATGTAAAAAGTATTTTTCCTTGACTTCTCTTACACCTATCACTTCTTACAAAACAGGCCAGTGAAGGCTCAGCACTCACACATGCTTCTGGAAGCTGGGTTGCAGGTCACACGTAGGTGCCACTGAAACCTAACTGACTATCTCCTTTGTGTCCTGCTTCCCTTTACTGCTGGCCCTTACTCTCTACCACCTCCTTTTCTGTGGTTTCAGATAATTAAACTCTATGGAACATCAATAAATAATAATTATATTATAAAAATTATACTAGTAATTCAATTACTCAGAAAGGAATTCTAATTCTTTAATGTTGAGAACACCAAATTGTCCTTTATTTTCTTATAAGAAATACTATTTTTAAGAAAAGAACAAAACATCACAAATAGCATTGATACTATGGAAACATCCAAATGAGCAATTAAGGAAGCATTTATATTTCTCCCACAGCTAATTTAATCTGTCTTTTTACCTTACCATTTATTCTAATTATGAATTATTGGGTTTTGGTTTTGTTCTGTCCTCTTAACTCTTAGGTAGTCTGTGATGAGAAATAAAATACATAAGTGTCAAGTTCATTCCTGAATTTTGATTCAAAAAATGAAGAAAAGTTTGGTCTGCTTCTCTTTTCTCTAAATGAGTGAGAAATAAGCCTGAAAAAAAATCATTTGGCACTTAAAAAGAAAAAAGAAGAGAGACCTGGCCAATTTGTCATTGGGGATTATGAGTGTTGTTGGTGTGCTCTAATTTTTCTGCCTCACAGAAACTAAGGATGAAAATTTCACTACATTTATAGGAGTGCCCAGCTGATTTAACTGCCCTGGATCCCTGCCACTTCACTGAGCTACTGCCTAAAATTTGTAAGGTCTGGCTTGTTGGTACCATGTGATTTTACCAGGTCCAATCCTACAGTGATGTGGAGAATGTAGGGACACCAGGATGCCCACAGTAAATAAGTTGTTTCAATGCACCTAATGGTACCCCGGTGCCCAGGAAGTGTTAATTTATTTCACATGAATGAACAGTCTACTTCCAGACAGCAGTTTACCCACCCAGGCTCTCCATAGGACTGGCCCATTATTAATAAGGTTGTTGCCTTTGTTCCCTAGCACAATGAGCCTGACTTTGTTACAACCATTGTCAGAGCTACTGCTTAGGGCTTGGTTCATTGATATCAAGAGATTTTCTTTTCCTTTAACCAAGACAGAACTAGGACTCATTTCAATGAGAAAAGTTTTAAATTTCTATCACAGAACAAGTCAAGCCATCTTTATATGGTGGTTATTCTGGTTATTCTCCAAAGTTCCTTGGACATTTCCAGTAAAAGGCATATCAGGAAGACTCAGCCTGACGCGCTAAACTCTGCTGAATACTATACACAGACACACAAAGCAAAAACGACTGAGCGGTAATTGCTTGTTAATAAGTTTTTTTAATTGACCTACTCTAGTTTGGTGTATTCCTGTTATCTTTTGCTTGTTTTATACCGAGGCCATGCTGTGATATTGCCTCCCTGAACCCAAGACAAGGAAACGCACAGTCTGGATGTGTATAAGCTAACACAGTAGGCACTTCCCTCTCCTGTGATTTTGTTCTTTGTAAAGCAACCAAGAGATTTTTGAAAGGGAGATTAGAAAATTCAAAGTAGCAATGTGAGAACCTTTATCTATAGGGCTTATCTTATGTCTTAGGAACCATAAAGCAATGGCCTCTATCACGTAATAGATGTAATGCTCTAATTTTCTCTAATGTGTTATTTATCTTTAATAAGTTTGGAACCTTATGGTGGTATTGGCATTAGTGTTTGAGGGAAACGAATAAACATATAAACCAAGAAGTTAAACCACGTCACTCTTAAAAAATTAATAAAAATAATTTAGTAGGAAAAAATAACATTTTTCTTCCTATGTCAAGTCAAAATGCTAACACAGAACACTCTGCCAGGTAATATACACTATTTTTGTCTTTAAGATTGTACTGTATTTTATCTTCATGCATAACACTGTGAATAATTATGCAGCAGACATTCCCTCTAGAAGTTCTGTATTTGCAAAGGTTACAATGGAGAAAATACACAGTCTGTCCAAAGATGGTTAGATGCCTGGACTGTGGGGAATATGAGGATGCAAATGCATGAGGTATGGCGACAGAACATAGAAACCTGAGCTACATAAACTAGTTCTAAAGTCAGAACCATGAATAGAGTCCCAAAAAGGTCTTCTGAACTGTAATAAACTGGATAGTTTTATGTCAATTTGAAGCAAACTTCAGTCATTTGGAAAGAGAAAACTTCAAGTGAGGAATTTTTTCTACCAGATTGACCTGTGGACATGGCTGTGGTGTTTTTTCTTGATTGATAATTGATGTAGGAGGAGCCAGCTAACTGTGGGTGGTACCACTCCCAGGCTGGTGGTCCTATAAGAAAGCAGGCTAGCAAGCTAGCAAGCAATGATGGAACATACCCTCAAGCAGCACTCCTCTGTGATCTCTGCAATCAATTCCTGCCTCCAGGTTCCTTCATGCACAACGTTTGAGTGCCTGCCCTTCTGGCTTTCAGTGATGAACCTTGATTTAGAAGTGTAACCAGAATAAACCCTTTCCTTCCCAAGTTTCTATTGGTCATGGTGTTTATCAGAGCACTAGAAATCCTAACTATGATAGATAGCAATGATGGTACACTTCAAAATAGGGTAAAGGAGCAAGTGTGATAAAAAAAAAAAATACACCTTATAAAATTCTCTAAAAATGGATTAAAATTGCAAATCTATAAATAAAATTAATGACTAGTGATAAAAGTTACAGTATCCATTTACATTTTAATACTTTTATACATGTAAAAGTAGGTATACAATATATCCTCCTAGGTCATCCTATATAGAATTCATTGAGGCTTTTTATTTTTGAAATTCCATTATAAAAGTATTTTTAAATTTTGAGAAAATGTAAAGCTCTGAACATTTTTAAGAATTTCTTCTAATAGTATACATTGCATGTTACATATTAGTAAGGATACCAAGAGAAGTGTACTTGTTTATTTAACTTGAATGTCAGGAGTGTAGAAAATTATTTTTGTGAAGCATTTTGAGCAACTTAGGAAGAAAATGTAATGGGATCCAACAAGAAGTATTATCTATGGATCAAGAAAAATCCCAGATCTCAAAAAGTTTACAAAACAGACCTACATGTGAGAAATAGAAAAAAAATCTCTTTTGGATTGCTATTTATAATATCAAGTGATTTCAAATGGCTTGTATGTTAAAATTTCAAAATATTACTCCATAGCTCCTTTGACTTTCAAGAGCTACAGCTTAAACATTAATTGATACTAATCTAAGTTGGGAAGGAGTTGTCTTATACTTTTATAATGTGTAGAAGATGGGTCTCATTCAATGGCTTTTGACATTTGATAATTACTTCTTCACCAAATTGCATCTTTCTCCCAAGATCTTTTTAATGTTATTTGCTTATAGTCACATGACAGAAGTTCTCTTTCTAATTTAAGAAAATCATTAAATTGCTTACAAACCAAAGTAGAAAATAAAGCTTTTTACCATGACCTAATTTTCATCAAAGAATTACTCCCTACACACTCCCCATGTCAGGTAAGGACACATTAATATGCTTGAAGTCTTAAGTACAGACAGAAATGTGTTGGATACAATGAGAATGGCCCCTATAGGTTTATAAATTTGAATGTTTAGTTCCCAGTGAATGGAATTGTTTGAGAAGGATTAGGAGTTGTGGCCTTGTTAGAAGAGGTGTGTCGCTGCAGGTTGGCTTTGAGATTTAAAGTCCACTACAGGCAAAGTCCTAGTCTTCTCTCTCTCTCTCTCTCTCTCT
>NW_022196906.1:85393695-85394759 GCF_008632895.1 Mastomys coucha | reverse complement strand
TCTCTCTCTCTCTCTCTCTCTCTCTGTATGTGTCACTCTCTCTCTCTGTCTCTTCCTTGCAGATCATGATGTAACACCTTAACTACTGCTCCAACACAATTACGGACTGCCTGCTGCTATGCTCCCCATGATGATGGTCATAGACTGACACTCTGAAACTGTAAGCAAATCCCTAATTAAATGCTTTCTTTTAATAGCTTAGTTTTGGTGTCTTTTAATAGAAATAGAACAGCAACTAAGATACAATTTTTCCATAAACTTGTGATACCACAAACAGAAAAATCTAAATGTGAAGGTATTAACTCAAGTAAATTGATAGAAGAGCCAATATAAGAGCACAGAATAAAAGGACTCAGTGATCAACTGTAATATACTTTGTTTAGTGGAGTTACAATTACCTCATTCAGATTTATGGCCATGTGCCGAGTCCTAACCACTGATCAACATACCACTCACAAAATGATGTGGTTTTAGTCCCCAAAGACAGCAACATGTGGCCTGAAATCAAGTATCAAGAATAAACCCAAGGTATTTGCACTATTTCACAACTACATGACTAAGGCAATGAAGAGGAAATGAAACCCAGCCAAAGTAAATGATGGTTAATTTTACATATTAAGTCATATCTACCAGGATGCCCAGACACTTGGTTAAGTTCAGTCTCACTGTTTCTATGAGTGTGCTTTTGGGATGAGATTCCATTTCAAAGTGATGGACATTTAAGTAGAATAATTTACTCTTATCCATGTAAATGAATCTCATTCAATGTCAGAAGCCTTAACAGAGAAAAGACTCTCTTCACTAAAAAAGAAGCAAATTTGCAGTCTGGCTGGAACTTCCTTGAATGTTTAGCCCAGGCCTAAATATATTAATAAAATCTTAACTGTTCTCTCATCTTCCCTCATTTTTTTTCTTTCATTCTTCTCTTACACTCTTTCTGTTTCCCTTTCTCCTATTACTCCATTCATTCTCTCCCTTTCTGTTGTGCATATATATATATATATGCACATATATATATGCACAACAGAAAGGATATGTATATATATATATATATATATATATAT
>NW_022196906.1:85386006-85393542 GCF_008632895.1 Mastomys coucha | reverse complement strand
AAAAAAAAAAAAAAAAATGTACATGTTCTCAAGTTCCTTATGTAAAATGGCATGATATCCCCATGAAAACCTTTTGTCCACTAGCCAACCTTACAATGTGAAGCTCTTCCTTCCTTCTTCCCTCTACAGTGTGGGAACACAGCCTTCACATTCCCTCCATCTGCATGCTCAGCTCCAGATCCATAGTCCGTGGACCCTCTCTGTTCCAGAGCCACTTTCAATGAGTCACTCCTACCCTTCCCACCAGTTGGAGAGACATTCTGCTTAGTCCAATTAAACAGCTCATCTGCCAACTTTGGTCACCTATCTCCTGTACTAGGCCCCATTTAAGGTAAGAGAGATTCTCACATGAAAAACACAATTAAGCCTGTGTCCTCAAATAAAATTACAAAAACAAGCAAAAAGGTGGGACAACATGAAAATAACTTTTTTCAAATCATATGAGGGAAAAGAACCCCACAGTCCAAATCTTAAGCAAGATCATAGAGGAAAATTCCCCAAACTAAAGAAAGACATGTATATAGACACAAGAAGCACACAGAAACCTGACGGGACCAAACAAAGAAACAAGAAGAAAATTCTCAAAATATATCACATTTAAAACACTAAATATATAAAAACAAACAAACAAAAACCATTTTGAAAGCTTTAAGAAAAAAAGCAAGTCATATATAAACTCATCAGAGTAATAGCTGATTTCTCAGTGAATTACTGAAATGCAAAGGATCCTAGGGCATACAATCTAAGTTCAAAAGAACCATGATTGTCATTCTAGACTACTGACTGTACCTAGCAAAACTGTTCTCCAGAGTTGAAGGAGAAGCTGGTGAGGATGTGGAGAAAGAGGAATACTCCTCTATTGTTGGTGGGATTGCAAGCTGGTACAACCATTCTGGAAATCAGTCTGGTGGTTCCTCATAAAATTGGATATAGTATTACCTGATGATCCAGCTATACAGCTCCTGGTCATATACCCAGAAGATGTTCCAACATATAACAAGGACACATGCTCCACTATGTTCATAGCAGCCTTGTTTATAATAACCAGAAGCTGGAAAGAACCCAGATGTCCTTCAACAGAGGAATGGATATGGAAAATGTGGTACATTTATACAATGGAGTACTACTCAGCTATTAAAAATAATGACTTCATGAAATTCTTAGGCAAATGGAAGGAACTAGAAAATATCCTCCTGAGTGAAGTAACCCAATCACAAAAGAACACACATGGTATCCACTCGTTGATAAGTGGGTATTAGCCCAAAAACTAAGAATACCCAAGATACCCAAGACCACATGAAGCTCAAGAAGAAGGAAGACCAAAGTATGGATACTTTAGTCCTTCTTAGAAGGGGGAACAAAATACCCATGGGAGAAGATACAGAGGCAAAGTGTGGAGCAGAGGCTGAAGAAAGACCATCCAGAGACTGCTGCACCTGGGGATCCATCCCATAAATAGTCACCAAACCAAGACACTACTGTGGATGCAACAAGTGCTTGCTGACAGGAGCCTGATATAGCTATCTCTTGAGAGGCTCTGCCAGAGTCTGACAAATACAGAGGCAGATGCTCATAGCCAACCATTGGATTGAGCACGGAGTCCCCAGTGGAGGAGTTAAAGCAAGAACTGAAGGAGCTGATGGGATTTGCAACCTCCTAAGAACAACAATATCAACCAACCAGACCCCAAGAGATTCCAGGGACTAAACCACCAACTAAAAAGTACACATGGAGGAATCAATGGCTCCACCTGCATATGTAGCAGAGGATGGCCTTGTTGGGCATCAGTGAGAGGAGAGGCCCTTGTAGGGGAATGCCAGGGCAGGGAGGCAGGAGTGGGTGGGTGGGGGAACACTCTCATAGAAGCAGAGGGAGGGGGGGTGGGATGGGATTTTGGGAGGGGGGCAGGAAAGGGAACTGAAATGTAAATGAAGAAAATATCCAAGAAGAAAAATGAAAAATCTTACATAATGTAAGTAGCCCTAATATTTTCATATTTATCCAAAAGGCTGAACAGAATACTGAAAGTAATACTTCAATTTGAGGAGAGGAATATAAATACAGCCCAGAGACCTTAGAAGAAAACACAGCCATAATTAATGGAGCACTAAGAATGACTCATACAAACAGAAGAAAAAAAAAACAGAATGCTTGCAATCAACACACACCTTTTAACAGTAGCTTTAGCTATTAGTAGCCTCATCTCTCTAATCAAAACACATAAGAAAGATGAATGGATTAAGAAACAAAGTCCTTTTTATTTGGGGAAAATTATATATTTTTAATAAGTACCTGATTAGCCACTTAAAGGAAATGTTTTTGACTCATAGAATATAAATAGCTTTTCCTTGTTTATTACATATTATACTGAGATCACATGGTTCTTTGTCTTATAAAATGACTAAATCTTCTCTATTATCTAAAAGAAACTCATCTTATTTGTAAAGGTAGGTCCACCTTAAAGTGAAAGGATGGAAAAAAAAGGGCTGATAAAGGAGGAGAGGAAGGATAAGAGAGAGAGAGAGAGAGAGAGAGAGAGAGAGAGAGAGGGAGAGGGAGAGGGAGAGAGAGAGAGGGAGAGAGAGAGAGAGCAGGAGAGGGGACCAAAAAGAAAGCAGGTGTCATATATATGATATATTGACAAAATATATCTGATAAAATAAACTTTAAAACTAATCAGAAGAGACAAAGAAAGGTACTTTATTCTAAACAGTGGATGAATTAATCAAGGAAAATATTACAATACAATACTAATATGCACAAAACTCTGTCACACTTAAGTTATAAGAAGCAAACTAATGGAATTAAAGACACAGATAAACACAAATACATTACCCCATTTTCTTAGGTAATCTGAAAAAAAAAGTCAGAGAAACCTAAAAATTAAAGACATTTTATTTACATCAAGCAGACCTCAAGATAGCCATAGAATATTCCAACCAAATACCAAAGAATATACATTCTACTCAACAGCACATGGAAGTTTCTCTAAAATGGACCATGGACTGGGACTCAAAACAACCCTTATGAATACAGGAAATTTGAATTAATTTTTTCTAGATATAACTTCATTGTCTTTCCAGATTCTAAGCTATTCCAGGGCAAGAATACTGTTTCTAGCATTTTTCTGGAGTGAAGACAGTAACTAATGAAAATAGTATTTAGTTAGCTGAAAAAAGAAAAGGTTCACACTTGGACTTCTAGAATCACTAAACTTCAGCAATTTGGGACATATAAATAAAATCCAAGATGGAGATCTCGTCGATATTCATACTTTTCATGACTCGATGCCAGCAAAAATCTAAGGCAGTTGGAAAAGAAATTCAGAAGAAAGTAGTAATAGTAAAGGGCTGCTTGACTACTCACCAGGCAGGAATCATATTGCTTGAGCTGTTCACTCCATGACTTTCTGTCTTTAATAAGTTTCTAGCATCCATTTATGATTAAGCATCCCACAAACAGATTTCTCTGCAGTTAGCTTTCTGTTGCCATGATCAAAACCTGAACATCCACATAATCTGGCTTCTTGTATCTTCATTTCAGAAGAGAACAACAAAATCTGACCAGGAAGAGACTCATCCTTACTAAATTATATTTTGATATGATTTTTAAATATCAGGCGCTGTGTTTACACACTTTATTTGGATCTTTTTAGGTTTATATTCCTTTCTCCAATCTTAATCAAACTGAGAGAACCACTCTCCAAATTCACCCATGAATCATTAGTCAATTATTTGTTGGGTTTGACGTATGATCCACAACCAGTCCTTGTTCTGGGAGATAAATGGAAGCACAGTCAGTTTGTGCTCAATTTCCAAAGGACTTCCAAAAATGCTAAAATAATAATAATAATAATAATAATAATAATAATAATAATAATAATAATAATAATATAGTAGTAATAACAGCAACTACAACTTGGGTATGCAGAAACACTGATCCTGAAGATCTATAACACATTGTTATGACTTGTCTATGTTCAGCCCAGGAAGTGGCATTATTAGAAGGTGTGGCCTTGTTGGAGTAGGTGTGTCACTGTGGGCGTGGGCTTAGTGGGTTAAGTAAGTAAATTACTTAAATGTCCTAGCTGCCTGGAAGTCAGTATTCTCCTAGCAGCCTTCAGATGAAGAAGTAGAACTCTCAGCTCGTCCTGCACCGCGCCCACCTGGATGCAGCCATGTTCCCATCTTGATAATGGACTGAAGCTCTAAACCTGTAAGCCAGCCCCAATTAAATATTGTCCTTATAAGAGTTGCCTTGGTCATGGTGTCTGTTCATGGCAATAAAACCCTAACCAAGACACACATCACCTGAGATAATTTTATCCATTAAAAAGATTAATACTTAGAAGAAGTCCAAACATAGATAAACAAACAAACAAGAAACAAGCTACCCCTCTGGGTTATATATTTGAAATTTACCGAGTATTTCTCAACAAAACACTGATCAATTTTCAGTAAACAAAGCTATTGATATTTATTCTTGAATATTCTAAAGTCATTCTTTATGCAGCATTAGTCCACATCTGTACAAGAACTTTCTATCCATTGGCTGAGTCCCAAGCTGCCTCTAATAAATGCCAAGTGCTCATACTTAATTCTGAGCATTCCAAACACAGATTCAAATGTGGGGAGCCACAGCTGCCATCCTATATATACTGAACACCTGGTCTCTGGCCAGAGCAGAGAGCATTGATAAACAAGCCCTTATTGGGAAAAGCTGAGTGCCTCCAGTTTGTGATGCAAGCTGGCATGATTTTCCGCAGCCTATTATGCTTTGCCACGTAGCTGATGCTGATTTGGACCAGGGAAAGTATTTAACCCGCAAGGGCTGGAGCTAGCGAGTAATAGTAATAGTAATAGTAAGAGAGAGTAATAGTAATAGTAGAAGCTAGCTAAGAAAAAAGAAAAGATGAACAAATGATTTTGTAGTACAAGGTTCCTGAATAAACTGCTTGCAGAAGGGTTCGTGGTTGCCTCCTTATTTCTGCTGGTCGGTAAGGCGGCGACACTCAAAATTTAGGCAAATATAGTATGACAGCCTTACATACCACAAAAAGAGAACACAGAAATTCCCTCTTATGGATATATGTTTATAAGCCATAATTTATTTTACAAGAATCCAAGATTCAGACTTCCCAAAATTCTGTTAAGTATCAACAAAACCAGGATCAAAACTGGCTCCAAAAGGAGGCAATTATAGTCATGACTAAAAACATATTTTAAGCCGGGCGTTGTGGCGCACGCCTTTAATCCCAGCACTTGGGAGGCAAAGGCAGGTGGATTTCTGAGTTCGAGGCCAGCCTGGTCTACAGAGTGAGCTCCAGGACAGCCAGGGCTATACAGAGAAACCCTGTCTCAAAAAACCAAAAAAAAAAAAAAACAAACATATTTTAAACTCTTTGACAACTTCTAAATTACCAATTTATTACCAAGTTTATTGTGAATATTTGTTTTTTCTTGGCTAATTTTTATTGTGGATAGAAAAGACATATAATTCTAGAGGGTTTTCTTTATTACAACCATTCTACATGCATATTTTTGGACAACAAAGCTTAGAAAATTACTTAAATTTACTGGAAAATTGAAACATTATACTCATTGGACAACCCCCAGTTCTCCCTCCAGCCCAGACAAGTCTCATTCCATTGTCTTTTTCTGATTATTCACAACAGTTTAAGTTCCTCCTGATTAAGGAATCATGAAGTACTTATTGTTTTGTGATTAATTTTTTCATTTAGCAGGATATCCAGAAGATATCTAGCATGTATCAGAATCTCCTTCTTTTTGAAGCCTGAAATATTTCCAATATATATATATATATATATATATATATATATATATATATATGTATATATAAATATCATATTTCCATAATCTATTGATCTGTCCATATACATTTTGGTCATTCCTGCTTCTTGACTATTCAGAATAAGGCTACAAGAAACATAGGTATGTAATGTCTTCAAAATACTGTTAATCAATTCTTTTGGCTTTATGACCAGAATGAGATTACTAGATAATATTTGTCATGATTTTGACTGTATTTGGGACTATCTCCCAGGATTTGTTAAAATTTAATATTAATTATTGAAATTTAAATAGTAGAAACCTAATCCAACTATAATATTTGGAGCTGAGATCTCTGAGAAGTGATTGGGGTTAGTTAAAGTAATTAGGGCATTGCCCCAGTGTGACAAATATCTAATAAAACAACGTAAGGAAGCAATATAGTATTTTGGTGCACAGCTAAAGGTCTCAAACAATTGTCACTTGGCTCTGTTGCTTTAGGCACCATGTCCAGTAAGACAGTGTGTTATAATGGAAAGCATGCAGTAGATCAAGCTGTCTGCATTATGTACCAGGAGACAAAGAATGACCGCAAAAGAAATCAGGATGTTTTCTTCTCAAGGGCATTTTCTACAGTAGCCACTACTACTCTGAGGTCAATCTAAATACAAATTTATCAGTGAATTGATCTATGCCTTAGGTCAGAGTCCTCATGATCCAGTCACATCCCAAAAGACCATCACCTGGCAACATGAACCTCTTGTAGAAATACTTCGTTGTTCAAAATCATAATAGTACCTATATGTGATGGGTATTACTAATTGGCAACTTGACTACATCTGGAATGAGCAACAATCCAGAAATGAAGGGCATGCCTGGAATCTAGATCTTGAGGCTGGAAGACACAAGTTACTGACCCAGATCTTAATTTGGAGATTTTTGAAGCAGTGGTCTGGAAAAGCTTAGGACCAGGCAAGGTAGTACACATCTTTAATCCCAGGAGATTGAGGCAAACAGATCTCTAAATTCAAGGTCAGCCTGAGACAAAACAAGTTCCAGAGCCAGATTAACACCTTTAATCTGAGCCACACCGTCTGCTGGAGGCCCATATAAGAACAATGGAAAAAGGAAGACTCACTCTTCTTCACCTGCTCGCACTTACTTGTCAGCACATCTGTTGGAACCTAATTCTTCAGGATTCTAGCTAATACAGAATACCAGACAAAACACTTACTCTCATGGGACTGAGCAACTACTAGGCTTTTGGATTTACCATTCACAGCTGCCCCATTTTTGGGTTAGTTGAACTATAGACTGTAAGTCAATACAGTAATTTCCTTTAATATAAAGAGACATTCCATAATTTCTGTGGCTCTAGAGAACCCTCAGTAATTCAGAACTTGGTTCCAGAGAGGGGAGTTTTCCTACCAGGAACCACAACAAACATTCCACTGAACTGGAAGCTCAGACCTCCCCCGTGTCATTTTGGGCTTCTGATGCCTTTAAGTCAACTGGCTAAGAAAGGAGTAACAGTGTTAGGAGGGGTGATAGATCCAGATTACCATGGAGTAATTTGATTGCTTCTTCACAAAGGAGAAAGATTATGTCTGGAGTGCAGGAGATCCTCTAGGGTGTCTCTTAGTACTGATTAAAGTCAATGAGAAACTACAACAACCTAATCCAAGCAGGATGACAAAGGGCACAGATCCATCAAGAATGAAGGTATGGGTCCCTCCTTCAGGAAAAG
>NW_022196906.1:85384320-85385996 GCF_008632895.1 Mastomys coucha | reverse complement strand
AAATACCACCTCAGGCCACGTGACCAGAAACAAGGATTATAAGTGGTAGCATCTCTGCTGCTGATGTTGACTACTGTGAATTTTTAATTGTTTTCAGTGACCTTAGGCCTCTCAAGTTTTCTCATGACCCATTAGCACCCTGTGACAGTCACCTTCCTGTCCCTGTGACAAAATGTTTGATGTGATTAACTTAAAATGAAGAAAAGTCTATTTTCATTAGTATTTGAAGTGTTTTCCCTTCATTGTAATGTAGCCATGTTGCTTTGAGCTTGTGGCAACATAGCTCATTCCAATAAGAAGTGTGTGGCAAATGAGGCTGTTCACCATGACCAGGAATGAGCTGGGGTCCTAATGGTAAACTGAACCCAATGTCCTAGCATCTTTCCACTGGGGGCCACAACCTCTTCCCAGGACCTGTAGCTGGTCAGCAAGCAAGTCTTTGAGATATATTCAAGATCCAAAGCATACTATGCTCCAGATGAAAAAAATGTTCCATTCAGATAATAAAAACCCATTCCTTGGGAGGCCCATAAAAGTATGAGTGCTAAGACGGCCACCAGTGTTGTATTCTCTACCTACACGAAGAGCTCAGTGTTGAGTTCCTATCTTTGACCATACCAAACTATACGGACTTGGAGGGAATGCCTTTTGAGTGAAATTAATTTCTAAATAATTGATCTTATGTTCAAGCTTGATTATAGAACTGAAAATTCTATTGACCTGGAAATTTATAAAGAGCTTTCAAGAGCTTGTATTGTTAGGTTAGAATCTCTTGGGGTGTGAGGAGATTATGTCTAGAGTTTCCTATTATTCTGTTCTGCTGATGTCATCAGTGTTGCTGTTTTTTAACCTCATTTTTGGCCAACAAACTTTAGTGTCTTCCATGTGCAAGTCTAGAATATGCACTAGTGATAAAAACTAATGATTCAACAATTACATTTTCATCATTACAATTTTTATTGTAATGATGAATTTCCTAGGAATTTTGATTTCAAGATATTATAAAATCTTTTATATCCTTTTAAATATAATTCTATTTTCAATATATGCTCAAAGATTGGCTTAATTTTTAATTTTTAAAAAATTTATGTATTTTACTTCATGTATATGAATGTTTTATGTATGTATGTACCTGTACTGTGCAACTGTCTCATATCCATGGAGTTATGGGTGTGTTTATAATCTACTATATAGGTGCTGAAAACTGAAAAAGTCCTTTTAACTGCTGAGCCATCTCTCTTGCTCTAGTTAATTTATGAAGAGGTAGTCATTGCTTCAAGTATGACCTTTTGGAAGACAAATATTTGTAATAATTTCTAAGTACAATATGGCATAACATAAAGCATTGTAAAATAACAAACTCAATTGGTATTTAATTTCCAATAATAGAAGTAGTTTATGCATCTTATCATGTAAACAAATCAAAATTAGAAATAAGGTCAAATGAGAGAGAATGTTAATCTTTCTTAGGAACCCGGATTCAATGTCTAAATAAAGTTGTCACTATACCTGGTACTTTTAGAGACAATTAATTCTGTTACTTTACAATCTGATAGTAATAAATTCATATAAAATGAAAGAATATTCATATTTATATGATGTTACATTTTGCTGTCTGTGGAACTATCCTGCCATGTTCATTTCATTGTGATCTTTTTTTTTTTTTTTTTTTTTTT
>NW_022196906.1:85371734-85383191 GCF_008632895.1 Mastomys coucha | reverse complement strand
AACGTGAAGCCAAAACCAGAGGTTTTTTTTTTTTACTTTTTATATTAAAAAAAAATGAGAGTTTCATTGACCCATGGCTGTGGGACTCGCTTATCTTTTATCCATCGAAGTTGACCATAATACCACAGGTAAAAGCAATTGGTTGCTCAAGTGATTTTAATAGATAAGATTTTTTATCAAATAGTCATTTCATAATTAAGTATTCCCTTCAGCCAAAGGGAAAATGACCAATTGTCAATAACTATTCCAAATGCAAACTCCCCTCTCCGATTTAGACGTGTCTTGTTTACAGTGACACTTCCTACGTGAGTGAGAGCCTTCCCTCCCTGTGAAGACAGAAAGAGCTGTCATGAAGTGAGGGTCAGGTTTTCCTTTCTCTCAGAACATCAACTGCTTTCTTGTCCACCAAAAATAAAAAAAATCTTTTTAAAGCAATGGCTAATTTTTATACTGAAATCTAAGTAACTTGCCTGTGGGGTATTTCAATAACTAGACTGGAATTAGTTTTCATAAAACTAAGCTTAGTAAAAACACTAAATGACTAACGAGTCACCAGCCAGTTTCATTTGTGTTAGAGCTGAAGTTGTTCACCACCGTAGTCAATCCGTACCGTCTGCTTTTGCGCTCCAACAAAAGTATACTGCTTTCCACTTCCCCAGACCAAAACCAGGGCGTGTTCATGATTTGTCTACCAGCAGCTAAAATTACCCAGATCTGCTTCACCTCCTGCCTTTCTCTGCTTTCCTGTTTTCATATTACAGACCTCCTGCCTCCTGCTCTTAAAACTGTGTGAGGATTATAGCAAATACTATTTGAGTGATCTTTTTATAAGTTCTTGGCTTATTTAAGGAAAGTCAATATATAAAACTCATAAGATGTACTTAGTGATAATAAAGACCTTTGAGTGCAGATGATGAAGCTAACAACCTCCCCTTGATGTTTATAAATCATAGTTTGCTTGGCACCTTGGCAATATTCCTTCGATTCCATACACACTTCTAGTAGTTAGGCACTGTGACCACATGGCTTTTTCCTAGCATGTTTCCTGAATAAGGTGCCAATCAAGCGAAAAGAAAATGTTTAATCTATGACACGGTCTATGGCCAGTTCAAGTTGACCTCATCTGTCATTTTCTTAAGCAGGAGCTTTTAAATATAGCCAAAGGGCACAGCACTAAGTTGTGTAAGGCATATGGTGAAAGTATGACGCTACTGCCATTAAGGTGTCATTGTTAATACCTCATTGACAAAGTAGCAACATGCTCAAACATGAAAGTCTTGCACTGTTCCTAAGGGAATTACTTTATTCATCTATTGGGTAAATGTGCAACTTGTTTCTACTATATAGACCTTGAAATGTGAGCTACATATGAAAGGGCCAGCAAAACATATGGAAGACTGTGCATGGGTCAAAAATTCTAATTGCAGAATTTGTCATTTGTAATTCTGATTTGTACATGGATATCAAATACACAGTTTAATTGGAATGTTATATATCTGCATGACACTTAGAAAATATCTATTTAAATCTCATATAAAAAGTAATAAAAGGACCATCTATGAATAGATATCCCATCATAATATTGTAATTTAGTCATATAAAATATTCAAGGACTAGAAAAAGTATAACAAAGAAAAATAATTTTCTGAAAACTTTCTTGTTGGGAATAAATTCTAGAAAGTTATTATATCTGTAAGATTGATAAAAATTGCAATTTTATGGTTTATAGTATGGAGAATTCAACAGAAATTTAGAATTTCATCCTAAATCCATTTCCTAACAAATATTTTCTTCATCCCTCACAGAAACGGTAACATCCCTAAAGTAACAGTAACTTTTAGAATTTCTCTTCATTATTTATCACCGTATTTCTAATACCAGTTGCAACTTCAAAAAGTAGAGAAGAAATAACAAAGAAAGGAAGCTGGAATTGTGGAGGGAAAGGTCAGGAAAATGGGAGAGGGAAGTACTTCATAGAAAACTTCAGTTTCTGTAGTGTTCCACTATTTTTTTTTTCTATTTTTAAATGAACTTATAATGCAACCAGCTTGAATTTTTTTATTCTTTATTCCACCACCCTGAGGCCAAGTAAATATGTCCTGCTCTCCATCTGGTTTCTAACACCCTCTTACAATCCTGAATTAGCTTCTAGGCATGCAGGTGCCCCTAGCTCCATGCCACCGGACTGGAGAGATATGTGCCACATCAAGCTTATTCTAATGCAGAGACATGAAGGGAGGCAGATGTCCATTGATAAAGTGCTTGCAAGTAAACAGGAGGACTTGAGTTATGATCCCCAGCACCCAAGTAAAAAACTGGAATTGATAGAATAGAATGCACCTGGACTCTATCCTTGTGCTGAAGGAGGGGATGACAAGCAGAGCTCTCAGACTTGCTCTCTAGTCAAAGTAGCATATGAGGAAGCTCCAGGATCAGGGAGAAATCCTATCTCAAAAGACAAAGTGAAAAAGTGACTAAGGAAGATTCTGGACATGGAGCTCCGGCCTAAGTGTGTGCATGCACACACTAACACATGCTAACACACACACAGTTTTAAAACAATAAAAGAATGCCATTGCTCAACATGGTGCTTATCCACTAAATGATAGTGACTCATAAACAATGAAAGGAATTGCTCCTAGGAGTAAAATGAGAAAATGAGACATATGTAGTTTTCATAATAAAAATCAGTTTCTTTGTTTCAAAAGTTCTGAATCACCCATTTACTAAATTCAGTGTTGATGTTTACAATTTTGAGACATTTTCAGTAAAAGTGGTCTCCTTTTTGATTTTCTGACACAAATATTTGGTTAGCACATTATCACATAGCAGAAACTTTGTAACAAAAGATACATTCACTAATACCTCCTACAGTATCATACAACATCTATTTATAATCAATTCAATAGTTACAAATAACTTTTAGGCACTCTATATTAGTATGTCTCTTAAAGATTATACTAGGCCTTGTAAAAATGTGTAGTAAGTTGAGATTTTGTAGTGATTAACATTTTTTTTAGAAGAGTGCATAACTGGCTTTCTTCCAACCTAGGCTAAGATAGCTAAATTTCATGACAGTGCCCATTAATCTGCCACTTCACCATGATCACATTTATATATATGTGTGTGTGTGTGTGTGTATGTGTTTGTGTATATGTGTGTTTGTGTGTATGTGTGTTTATGTATATGTGTTTATGTATGTGTGTGCTTCTGTATATGAGTTTGTGTGTGTGTGTTTGTGTACGTGTGTGTTTGTGTATGTATGTATGTATGTGTATGCACGCTTGCATGCTATCATACCTAAGCTCTCATAATGTCTAGAAACAGATATTGTCATCTCATCTAACATCCAACTCATATTACCAGTATTTCTTTTCTTTCTTGTAATACTACACTTATTAGACTCTAAATAAATGTAATTCAACACATCTAATATACTCTTCCAAAGTTTTTGTTGCAATTTTTAAATTGTTTTGAAATTAAAATATTAAAATATAATTTCATTATTTTCTCCTTTCTCTTTTCTCTTTCTAGCTCTACCCATCTATTTCCCCACTCCTTGTTTTTCTTCAAATTCATGGATTCTGGCCTTTCTTAAAAAATCTGTGTGCATGTGTGTGTGTGTGCATGTGATATATACATATGTATATGTATATATATAACATATAGTGTATTGTATATATGAAATCTTAATATGTGTGTATGTATAAATGTATACATGTGTTCATGAGATGCATACATATATATGTGTATATGAGATATATATGTGCATGTCTGTATGATATATATATGTGTGTATGAGATATATAATATGTGTGTGTTTCTAAACATAATCTATTCTAATCATATACTGTTACTTGTATGTTACCTGATTTCAGAGCTAACCAATGGGTAGACTCTTCCCCAGGGAAGAGACTACCTGGCTCTCTGCATTCCTTGGTTGTCTGTCATTCTTTGTCTATTGTTTGCCCCCTGTGAGATTTCCCCCCTCTTGTTAGCATGTTTATTGGTGTTATCTTTGTTCAGGGTCTTGTTTAGGCAGCAATATTGTTAAGGTATAATGGGTAAAGCTTTTCTTCATGGGAGATGTATCATGGGAGATGCAATCTCACAGCAAGCACCCTGTTCTTACGTTTTTTATATGCTTTCTGTCCTCTCTTTCATGTTGTTTCCTGGATTATTGTGCCATTATGGCCATGGTGGTTCATAAATATCATAGCTGGGTATGAGTTTGGATTGTTTTTCTCCCTTAGAAGCTTGCATGACACCATCTGGTGCCACAAAATTTGGTCCTCTTGGAGAACTAAGAGATTCGAAAACTTCCACCAAAATGCTTTCAGATGAGATCCAGCTTGTGTCCTGTTTCTGATGCACATAGAACCTTCAACAAAAGAAACTTTCAACTTCTGGGAGACAAAACAAACAAACAAACAACCAAAAAACACCAATAGGCTATAATGTTTTAGGAACATCTTGGGTTCCATTAACAAATAACTTGAAAGTGGCTTCTCATGGCTGGTATTTGGTGTTTTGTTACGTAGTATACAGCTCTTGGAGAGAGCATTGCCAGCTTAAATGTGTGTAACCCACATGTATTATATATACTTTTAGCTAAACAGGGAGTGATTTGATGTCCTATGACTTTCAAGCAACTTTACTGCTGTTGTACCCTCCTCTCTCCCTCCATGAGGTCACTCTCCTCCCCATCCCACCGGCCTACCCATTTTGTTTTGTTTTCCCATTTCCTACTGCAAGTTTCTTTTACCCTGCTATTCCTCTCCTTACTGCTTCCTCCCCACTCACCGATCCATCTACAACACGACTCTTGTACTTAAGGTTCAGGTGCACAGAGGGTGAAATACAAACACTAATCTGGAAAGTTTATAACTATAAACTTTATAAATTTTATAATCTGGAAAGTTATAACTAGAAAGTCTTGCCGACATTTCTGTCTAAACGTGGCCTGTACAGGGACCATACCGATAAACATGCTAATGGGATGGGTGGAGTCCACAAGGCCTCAACCCTTCACAAAGAACTATGGGCAACTAAGGAATATTGAGAGCTGGAGAAATAGTCATCCTCAGGGAAAACCGCAACAACTAGTTATGCAATATCAAAAGGTCAGCCCTGCAAGCATATTGTATGTAACATTATGTAGACTAAACAGTCTGTGTTTGTGTACACACACACACACACACACACACACACACAATTAAAGATAAAGAGACAATACATTTTGAATGACAACAGGAGGGGTACATGAGTGGAGGTTGGAGAGAGGAAAGAGAAAGGAGAAACTTACATAACTATATTCTAATGTCAAAAATATATTTTAAAGAAGTATTATGTGGCCGGCAAGACAGGCAGCTCAAGGAGTAAAGTTGTTTCCCCCCCACGTCTGAAGAACCTGAATTTGATCCCAGGACCCCACAAGGTGGCAGGAGAGAACCAAGTCCAAAGAGATTGTCTGATGACCTTCACATGTGTTCTGTGACAGGGCATTTGCCTGCACACACACACACACACACACACACACACACACACACACACATACAGAATAGCATAAATAAAAGACTGTGATAATGGCATTATATGATCCCTTCTAACCTGAAGAAACTAAACCAAATAAATATTTCCAGAATTTTGAAAATTAAATCAGTATGTGATTAGGGAAGACTCATTGCATTGAGGTAATCATTAAATAAAATCCCATTTGCCCACTTTTCCTTGTTTCTTCTTTAAAAACAAAACATTTTGCATTTTGACTTATTTATTTATGGGAAGTATATATGCTTGACACAGCAATCATATGGAGCTCAGAGAAACGTGTGGGAGTAGGTTCTCTCCTCCTTCCACATGGGCCCAGGGTACAGACTCAGGCCTCAGGATGGATGTCAGTCCTGGCCCACTGGTGAACTGCCAGCGATGCAATCAGTACCTGATCCATTAGGACACAGTGGCTTCACATTTTGCCTTCTTAAGTTAATGGCCTAAAACTAAAGTCTTCACTTTACCTTGAAAAAGCCCTATTAATTATACCTACTTGCCAGACAACAATGAATCTTTTACCTGGCAAGAGAGAAATAGAGCATGAGATTTCCCAAATATCAAAATTGTTATTTTCAATCTTTTGTGTGGAAAAAAAACATTTTAGTCCATTTTTATTTCTTCCTTTGTAACCTGTATTAATTTGCTGTATTTCAAACTTTGTCAAAATTATAGCATTTCACCTTTATACTTCCAATCCCTAATTCGATACCTTTTACAAATAGCTGCTTAATATATACGTGTCAAACCATAATGCAATAAAGATCACATTAAATAAAAGGAATAATTCTTCATCGCATGGATAAGGAATCTTTAAACAGACAACACTTTCCATCCGGTACCCTGCGTATAAGCTGCCCTTGATGAAGTCTACAGCACTCAGAATCAACATAGCACTTCGACCAACATTTTAAAGTTCACACGAAGTTGCTCAAAGCACATACTGTTTGTAATACATTTTTTTTCCACTGTACAGTCCTCTCATTTCTTGTGTGTGTGTGTTTTTTTTAGTCTCACATTTACTTGGAACCAGAATATCCATACAAAGAAGAGATGAAAAGGAAATATGTGGAACTTTCCTGTTTATATCTTTAAATAATGTTCTTCTCTAAGTAGCTATTAGACAAGATTCACTCCATGCCACTTCTAATCAACTAGAGAGACAGGCAGTATGTATATGAAATAAATGCCCCTTTTTTTGAGCTAACAAAAATACCTCATGTACACTTTGTTTATCCCTGGGAAGAAACTAAGCATGCCCTCTGCAGCTTTACTGCAGGTCATTTGAAGGGCATCCCTTGGATTCCTCTGATCCATGCAGACTTCCCAAGGGCCTGAGAACAAGGCCTGTTTGATCCAGCACCTGCTGTGCACCCATCACTTGGATACTTTCTCTGCAAATTTTTGCCAGACTGTGAATAGAGAAATATGTAAGGGGGTGGGACTCGTCAGTGCACAATAGAAAATTTGGCAGGAAATCAGCAATACTATCGATAATGCTGATGGATCAGCTCAGCATCACTTCCCAATATGGCTGCAATTGCAACAGGCTAGCCATTGGTTTCCAGACTGATGTTTTATAGCATGCAATGTCTTTCTTTTTTGTTGTTGTTGTTTTTTTTTATGTGATTCAAATATCAAGAAATAACCACATTTCCTAATCTCTTACTGATGTATAGAGAACTTTGTAAGCTAAAACTGTAGCCGTGGATAATATCAGAATAGAAAACATTTATGAAACTGTATTACACCACCAGGGGGAAAAATGTATGTATTTCTGCATGTAGTTAAAAGAGAACTTTGGAGTGGGGTAAATAAGACTGGTTAAATTTCAGAAGATAGAAGGAAGCAGCAATGCTGAATTGCTTTGAGGTAATCTGTCCTAAGATACAGGTTACATCACTCGGATACCACAAAACCAAATCTGCCCAGTCTGAAAGACCAGAAGCAGCCAATGAAATAGAGGACTAGAAAAAGAAAGCCGCAACAGTTCTAAATCCATTTGCTACTTTCCAGTCTCAGCTGCACACACGCGACTAGGTCTGCCAGTATTTATTTTTTGAGCCATAAGAAAATGCCCAAGCATACACAAAAATAATTTGTCCTCTTATGCACAAACATATCAGTGCAAGGAGGATATTTGTCATACTGCAGATTTACAGAAGAACTTCAGGAGAAAGCATTCGATCTGGACCTGAGAAATCAAGCGGAAGTTCAGGCGGCCAGTATAAGCAGTTGCTTATTTTATGAAGGGTACTTATGATAAAGCCCCATCTGCATTTTCTGGGCATTTCTTGACACTCAAGTGCCATGCCTTCACATAGTAGGCCTTGCTATGATTTAAATGTGTTCTCCAAAGTGCATATGTTGAAAACATAGGACTCCGTGCAAATTTTTGAGAAATTGTACCTTTAATGATCATGAGTTTATGAGCACTGAAAGAATTAATACCTATATCGAGGAGTGGTGTAGTTACCATAACAGGTTTGAGGCTTTAATAAAAGTGATCTTTAATTCACCTAACTTCCTCTCCTCTCTCACTTTTGCTCTTTCTCTCAGACACATGCGCAAGTGAGTATCCCCTTGGGCTTTCTCTTGCCCTTTGCCTCTAGCATGGAATGACATGGCATGAAGATCCGTACCAGATGTGGACTCCTCAATTTTAAACATTTTAGAAGCTAGAATTTTAAGAAATGCATCTCTGCTCTCTATCATGTTACCTACTCTCAGCACTTCTGTCTAGGCAGTCCAAAACAGGTTAAGACAGTATTGAATACACATTTCTTACTGAAATGATTTTTACATTCAAAAGCTGTACTGTTGTTTCAATGTCATTGCCGAGCACTCCCGATCATACAGTCTCATTCTAACCCTCTTGATTACATGCAAAGACACTCCTTGGCTGAGAGGAAAGCTTTGCTACCGTTTCTGTGTCAACTGTAAAGAAAGCTTTGCTGTGTGCCTTCCTTTTACCACATACCTCCTTCCACTGACATCTTTCCTGGTTGACATTTTCAGCATCCTGGAAAGCCGTTTAATTTCACTTCCCAATATCCTAGTCATCTGTGATTATTCCTCACTTTGAAGAAATGACTAAATTATTCCTATTACTATTCACTTCTTATACTAGAGCCTTTAAAATAAGGTGTATTTCTATTCTTCATTTCTTACACATTAGAATAACTAATCGATGTTGTGAGGAGAGTTGTTTAAGTCACCACAATTGTTGGTTTCTGTTACATTGAAAAGCAAGTATATAAAGATATAAAATCAGAGAATCTAACATATTATATTTTCATTAATCAAAACCAATACTTCACAAAAACCAAAACTTACTCTTCTATTTTAAACACATTTATTGACTTGGAAAGTGTCTCTTCTTGGAAACTGTAAGCAAGCACCTAAAAGTCTCAAATGGCTTTAGAATTCAAATGAAACAGAAAATACTGTCTCTGGCTCTTCCCTGGGAATTACATTTTTGGGGAAAATTTAAGAATGTTTATCTCTTGGAAGCAAAACACACACACACACACACACACAAACACTTACATTAGATAGGCAGATCTATAGCCAGCTATCTCTCAACCAATTCAACAAAACTAACAACCACTCACTTAATCAAATCTTATACTAATGCTGATATTTAAACAGATTATCTTACCATTAATCTCTGCTATTAGTTTGCAATATAATTAGAGCATAAAAAATTTATATGAATATACTTACCAAAGGTAGTCATCAATGGTGCTGTCTTTGTATGCATGTTTATCTGTATGTATTCCAACATAACTGCTTTTAAAGCCTTTAATCCTCATTAAGCTATAATTAAACAGAAAAAAATACCACCATTATCCCAAATACCATTTTTAAATTTATTATATATCATGGTGGCTTTCCTGCATGGATGCCTGTTCACCACATGTACATCTGGTACCTGGTATCTGATCCCCCAGAACTGGAGTATACACAGGTATACTGAGAATCAAAACTCAAATTCCCTGGAGGAGCAACCAGTGCTCTTAACTCCTGAGCCATCTCTCCAGCTCAATCCAAGCATCATTGTTATCCCTGCATTTGGCTTTTCACAAAACATGGGCTACCATGTGTGGCTCATCCTTTGGTACTAGTATATTGTCCTTCAACTTCATAACTATCAAGAAACGAGAAAGAAAAAAGGAACCATTGATTGTGGTTGCAAGCGAGGTGACAATTATTTGAGACACAGACATGGTTTTCACAGAGATGTATCTCAATGCCAATATTGCTCTGACTGGACCTTATTGTATTTACGTTTACTCATTTGTAAGCCAACAGTATGTTTCAAGGCCTCCTTTACACATATCCTTTTGGTTTTTAATAGCCTGGTACTCCTTCTCTAGAATGATGTAGACCCAACATCACACTATTAATGACAAATTTACATTAGTTTACAAGTTCAGAATTAGAAAAATGTTACTTTGCAGTTCCTCCTTTGAAGTCTTTAGTACTCTGTGTAGGGACGTCTTTCAGAGACCAAAATCTGCACTCCTGTAAAATTTGTATTATTCTAAACAGTCTGGGTTCCTTGAGCTTACCTTTAATACATAACTGAAATTCATTTACTTTATAATCTATGGACTCACAAAGATAGCTGAATTTGTATTTTAAAATAATTAAAATCTTTATTTTTTTTTCCTTTAAAACATTTTCATTCGGTATACCTCTGCTAGATGCTGCAAACTCTAACCTATCGTAAAAACTTTATTTCCTTTATAATTTTCAGTATTGCACACAGTGTAATTCTGTAGCCATTTATTAATATCAGTAACACTTTTGGAGAGAGCGGGTCTAATTGTGTAACTATCCTGAAAACACAGGATGAACTTAATTTGTATCATTATGACACTGATTTGAACTTCTCTGAAGCCCTCTCCTGTGAGGAATGTAGTCTTGGACATCGTTTGTCTCAATCAACTTCCTGCTGACATGAGATAAGGCCTCTTGCTCTTTAATCCTTCTTCTCCACCAACCCATCTTTAAATACATTTTCAAATACTTACTAATTCCCCTCTCTCAAGAAAAGGCTCCACAAGGTTTTTAATTATTTCTGAATTATATAATAAAAATGTATTCATTACAAGATAAAAATCACCCACATACTGAAAAATAAGTACAGCTTTGCAACCATCCACCCATAGATTCTTAGCTTACTTCTATATGTTTAGTAGATTTTTGCTTAAAATTTATGTAGTATATATGTGGTATAAACCCATGTTTGGTGAGTTTATAGTAGGACCAAACATTTTCCACCCTATATCCACACATTCTTTACTTTTATGTAAAGAAAAATGCCTCCAAATAGAGAAATATTATTCATAATCTATTATAGGTTTCATGTTTGGAAATTAAAATTTATGATAATTTTATAGATATTAAGCATCTGTATTTTGACATCAAAAGTTTTTTTCAGTAAAGGAGTAAAGGAGTTTTCCCACATACCAGCTGTAGCAGATATTTTAAGTTTTAGTGTGTGTGTGTGTGTGTGTGTGTGTGTGTGTGTGTATGTGTGAATAGTAATAGTAGTAGTATTAGTTGCAATAACTGTTAGGTCTTTGTGTCCTGATTTCCTTGCTTCACTTATGGTTGTCTTCTTTGCTTTCCAAATAATAAAATAACACTCTGCAAATAAGCAACCGCCCCCTTACATCCATGCAATAGTTCACATCCATTAGACATTCACCTAAACCTAACTTACCCATCACTGATCATCTCAAACACATGAGAGAAAGAAAAGAAATATGAATTCTTCCTTAGAATAGAGATATACAAAAGCAAAAACGTTCTTGCGAGTGGGTGCATTTATAAAATGTATGTGAATGTGTGTGTGTGTAAGTGTGTGTGTGTGTGTGTGTGTGTGTGTGTGTGAGT
>NW_022196906.1:85321051-85371688 GCF_008632895.1 Mastomys coucha | reverse complement strand
GGCTCCACCTTATTCCTTAGAGACAAGGTTTCTCTCTGAACCTAAACTACCCTTGTGGCCAGAAAGTGACAGCAATCTTGTTTGTCCCCACAGCATTGCAGTTAAAGAAAGCAAATCTTGCCTTTTTAGGTGGGTTCAACAGATGTAAGCTAGTGTTCTCATGAGTCTACAATAAGTGTCTAAAGGTGGAGACAACTCTCCAGCCCCAAAAGCAAGGTTTAGTACTGGGCTGTTATATAATAAGGGAGCAAAGAAATGGGAAAATGTATGCAATACTTTTTCACACCTAAATAAGCCGAAGTCCAAAGAGACAAATTTTTCTAGTATAGGAACTAGTAGAAAGGACATGGCGAGCTGATTGTAAAGAGGTCCGTGCTCAAGTCTGAGCAATGATCATTTGCAGAACTTTGTAACATATTCTTTGTAGATTCTGAGTTCACTATTTATATTTTTGCCTTTCTTTAGTCCATTATATTTTTAAAAGACCCAGCAAAATAAATTGCATTAAGACCTTACTGACAGAGATAGCTCTATCAGTAATTCTGAATACTAGGCTTGTGGAACTCCGAACCTGCTTTCTTGTCCTTCCAAGGAGCTTTCACTTCATTGCTGTTTGTTCCGATAGAGCTGATCACATGGAAGAGAGTCTGCTTTAATCATTCATGTATTCAGAAACTTCTAGTCAAGAGCCTGCAGGAAGAGACCACTTCAGAGACCCATGACCACAATAACTGTGCCGATGTTCCTCAGCGCCCAAGCTGCCTTTCCTCATTCCCTCCCCACAATTCATCCTTCTTCTCATTTTACAAGTCAGAAATGCATATAAATTCTAGAACTTTATTATTTCCAGTGTAGTGAATCAATCAAAATTTTGTATGCCTGATACTGCTATTCACAGATAATACATTCCTTTTGTGTGAAGAACCTTGTAAATAATCCTACTGATTTTATGTCTAGACAACAGAATGTGTTATTTAAGCAAAAATGGTAGATTGATAAGCAACAGGTTAGATCCAACAGGAAGAACAACAGAAACAACTAACCTGGACCCTTGGGGCTCTCCGAGACTGAACCACCAACCAAAAAACAGTCACGGGCTGGACATAGGCCTCCCTGCATATATGAAGCCAATGTGCAGCTTGGTCTTCATGTGGGTCCCAAACAACTGGAGTGAGGGCTGTCCCAAACGCTGTTGCCTGTATATGAGATATGTTCTTCTAGTTGGGCTGCCTTTTCTGGCCTCAATGGGAAAGGATGAGCCTAATCTCACAGAGATTTGATGTACTAGGGTTGGGGGACTATACAGGGAATCTCCACCTACTCAGAAGGGAAGGGAGGAGAAAAGGATTGTGGGAGAGGATTACCTGGAAGGGGGCAGTAAGCAGGATGTAAAGTAAGTTAAAAATGATCAATTAATCATATATATCAATTAATATATAATCAATTAATCAACATATATGTATATATTGAAGAAAAGTCCTTAAGTGTATATTTATGTCTTACAGTTCAGCATAGTTCTTGTTATTCTGATGTTGTTTCCCATCCATTTCATTCATTCCACTCACTTGAATTAGTGAGGCTTTTCCTATACTGACACATGAACATATAAGTGCATTCATGCACACATATATCCACCAAAAGAAACTCAATATTTATCTGATGTCTAAAATGTAGAAATACTTTTCTTAAAATTGTCTTTATCTTATACTTTAACTTAAAACAAAAATCACATGCTCTAAAACAAAATCAGTTCCACACTAAGATTATATATAAGTTTGTAGTTTCACTAATATGCTTCCCAATGAAAGCTAAAATGGGACCCAGATCCATCCATGTAGGCTTAGAGGCCTTAAGGGATTTACAGACTATTTACAATGTTAATGTGAGGACCTTTATATAGTATGTTTCCCTGAAAATTCTTAAACTCAATTAAAAAGCTTACATAAAACTGAGCAATAAACATTATTGATAAAATAATCAAATGTCTAGAAATATGTCAACAACTCTCTGCTTAGCTGGGGACTCTGTTCTGCCATAGTTCCCTGATACCTTCCAGAGCTGTCACTGCTGCAACTGCTACCTCCTAATGGCAAATAAGTTGGCTAGAACTAAAATCCCTTGATTCTTTCAAAGACTCTTGACCTAAAAACTTCTAACATTTTGATACTTATTTTATCAAATTGGTATCTTCAACTGAAATGTTCTAATCTTTCTAGCAGTGTTAGCCAAAATGAAGTTTTATATTTTAGGGTACTCTGGGAGACACTCTGTTTTTCAGGTATTGACTACATTTAATTTTATGATTCCATGATCTTCATTATTTACTATAGAAAAAATGTTTCTAATTTTAAAAATCTCTGGTGTGAAGAAATACATGATTGATGAAGAAATTGTGAGAGCTGTATCTACCATGGGAGACAATGTCAGCTTGTATCACCCTGAGAATCCATAGAAATTTCTAGTTGACAGACAAACTCTTGGTGGAAATGGCAGGATGAACAAGGGATTAGTACTTTATCCATAAAACATATTTTATCAATGTGTTCAAGGTTCTTTCCTACTTCCTCTTCTACTGAAGAATGGATACAGAAAATGTGGTACATTTACACAATGCAGCACTATTCAGCTATTAAAACCAATGACTTCATGAAATTCACAGGCAAATGGATGGAAATAGAAAATATCATCCTGAGGGAGGTAACTCAGACACAAAAGAACATATGTGGTACTCATTGATAAGTGGATATTAGCCCAAACTCTAAGAATACACTTGATACAACCCACAACTCCACAATATGGAGTTTAAGAAGGAAGACCAAAATGTAGATGCTTCAGTCCTACATAGAACTAGGAACAAAACAATCACAGGAGGAAGGAGGGAGGGACTTACAAGGGAGAGAGGAGGGGGAGGGGAAAAAGTGGGGGTAGGATCAGGTATTGAAAGGGACAGGAGAGAAGTACAAAGGGTCAGGAAATTGAATAGAAACATGTTGTCACGCTCACTCCAATGAAGTCTTGTGACAAGCCCAAAAGTTTGGCCACGGACCAGAGGCATACAGCTTCAAAGGAAGCCGGCCTCCTGGATGGCGTCCCTAACTCAGATGTATTTCCAGGTTTGTCCTTGCAATGGTCGATGGAAGGTCTCGAGTGCTAGGTGCCCACAAAGATCTGATTTACTATTGCTAAACAAAATTGGACATTGCTCTCTGACCTTTACCAGTGTTCCAACATCTTAGCCAAACCCTGGCTTGGAATTTCATAAAGAAGGTTACCTATCCAGACTCTGGCATTGTTAGGGAGATAGTAAAGGGGATAGGGCGTTGAAGTTTACAGAATGGGAGTTTAACCCAGGGCAAGGTCAAGTAGAATCCTCATTCTCAGTCACACTGGCAGCTGAGCCACTCCTAGGAATTAGCAAGAATGGGACTGGTCTCTACTAGCCCAGAAGATTAGCATAGTGGGTCTTTTACTAAGGATGGGCAGGACCTTGAGCTGAGTGTGTGTGTGTGTGTGTGTGTGTGTGTGAGAGAGAGAGAGAGAGAGAGAGAGAGAGAGACAGAGACAGAGACAGAGACAGAGACAGAGACAGAGACAGAGACAGAGAGAGACAGAGTAAGTCAGTCAGCAGCAGAGCATTCAAGACAGAGCATTCAAGACAGCTTTCGAGCTTAGAGCCTCATGCTGTCCGCAGCCCCACCCCCCTGCCCCCTTCAGAGCACTCTGCAGGAGGGGGACGGTTCAGCGACTGTCCAGAAGAGGTGGCTGTTTTAGACCCAGTGTGTTTTAGATGGCCTCAGTTGTACCTTGACCTCTGAGCTGCCAGATTTTTCTTTTCTTTTGTAATGACTGTAAAAGTCTGATGCCATTTTTGAGAAATACATTCAGATCCTGTACTCCCTTGTGTCGCATCTGCCATTATTTCTCCACCGACACCTTGTCAATCTGACCAAGACCCTGTTCCCCCCGCAGGTTGAGAAAGGTCCAGACTGGCCTGCCCAAGGCAACATGTAGCACTGGGGGATGAAGAACTGGAGGTAGCCGTTAAAAAGTCCCAAACTCCAGGGAAGCGAGAGGATACCAGGACCCAATAGGGATGACTTCGGCCAAAATACCAACAAAGGGAAGATACAACCTGTAGAGACCACCTCTAGTATACATGCACAGTCCGCAGTTGAGGGATGGGGCGACCCACACATCTCAAAACTTTTAACCCAGAAATGTTCCTGTCCAAATGAAAGACAGGGAAAAAGCATGAAACAGAGACTGAAGGAAAGGCCAACCAGAGACCACCCTGCCTAGGGATCCATCCCATCTGAAGACACCAAACCCCCACACTATTACTGGCACCAAGAAGTACTTGCTGATAGGAGCCCGGTATGGCTGTTCCCTAAGAGGTTCTATCAGCACCTGACCAATACAGATGCAGATACAGCCAACCATCATACAGAGTCCAGGGATCCTAATGGAGGAAGCTATTGGAAGGACTGGAGGAGCTGAAGGGGATTCCAACCCCATAGGAAGAACAATGGACCACCTAGAACTCCCAGGGACTAAACCACCATCTAAAGAGTACACACGGGGAGCTGGAGAGATGGCTCAGCGGTTAAGAGCACTGACTGCTCTTCCGAAGGTCCTGAGTTCAATTCCCAGCAACCACATGGTGGCTCACTGCCATCTGTAATGGAATCTGATGGCCTCTTCCGGAGTGTCTGAAGACAGCTACAGTGTACTCACATCACATATAATAAGTAAATTAATTTTAAAAAAAAAAGAGTACACATGGAGGGATCCTGGGAGCCAGATATATATGTAGCAGAAGAGCAGAAGATTGTCTTATCTGGCATCAATTGGAGGGGAGGACCTTGGTCTTATGAAGGCTTGATGCCCCATTGTAGAGGGACACTAGAGCAGTGAGGTGGGAGTGGGTGAGTAAGCAGAGGAGCACCCTCTGGGACGGGGAGAGGAGGGATGTGATAGGGGTTTGTGGAGGGGAAACCAGGAGGGGAATATAATTTAAAATGTAAACAAATATAATGATTAATTAAAAAAACATTTTGTTTTATTAATTCCAGTTTCTTTGTGAAATACAGACTTACTTGTGAAGATCTGGAGAAAGGTTTTTTGTGAATTGTGGCCATTTATGAAGCTAAATGATAAATTAAAAAGACTCAAGGCCAGGTCTGGGGAATTGGCTCAGTGCTTAAGAGGAATATTTGCCTCCTAGAAATCCAATCCCACATTCTGTCCCAAGCACCCACATTATATGGTATCTAACCCTTGTGGCCTCTTTAGGTGGCACTTTGGGTGCAATTTTCATTCCCAGTTATAATACTTTATTATTAGAACTTAAAAATGTCCTTAAATCTCTACATTTTTTTACCCTTTGATATTGTCTAAAGTTTATAAAGCTTCCTGCACATGTAACTCGAAGTTTAGGATTATGAGAGTACAATTAGATAACATTCTGGTGCAAAAGACGAGTAACTCACTAAACTAACTAAACTAAGAGACCTTTATAGATTTAAATCAAGAAAAATATATTACTAAAAAATATAAATAAACCAATATTTCTAACCCTAATCAGTTTTGTGCTCTATACCTAAATTAGCTGATATTTTAAATTATCAGTTACACAATTGTTTTAAAGTATTTTTAAAAACAAAAAGAACATTGATAAAGTAAACCTGGAACAATCCGAGTGATTGTTCAAACTGTATTGGGTCTGTTACATGATTGTTTCTGCTTTTATAGGTTTTAATTTTTTCATAACAAAAGTAATTTCTATTAATTGCTGGTTCAAATATGGTGTGTTGCTTAGCTTTCCTCTTTTTTTCATCTATTTCTTTCTGTTCCTGAGCTCATAATTGAGATTGTCTCATTTTGCCTTCTGTGTATCATATTTCTTTTTTTCCTTTTATTAAAAATAGATTCCTCTCTCATACAATATGTCCTGACCACAGTTTCTCTACCCTCCACTCCTCTCAGATCCCCTATACATGTCACCTCTCCCCTAGATCCAACGTTTCTTCTCCATTTCCTGTTCAGAAAAGAACAGACCTTCAAGAGACAACAACCAAACATGATCAAACAAGATACAGGGCAAAAGCGATCTATCTTATCAAGGCTGGACAAGGCAACCCAATAGGAGAAAAGAGGCTCAAGAGCAGGCAAAAGAGTCAGAGACATACCCTCCCCCACTGCTACAAGTCCCACAAAAGACACTAAGCTAACAAACACAACATATACAGAGAACCTGATGCAGACCCATGTAAGCCCTGTGCTTGACACTTCAGTCTCTGTGAGCTCATGTAATCTCTGCTTAGTTAATTCAGTGGACCATGTTCTCCTGTTGTCCTCCATCCCCTCTGACTCCTACTATCTTTCTTCACCCTCTTCCATGGGATTCCCATCCAAAGGGAGTAACCCAATGGGAAATCTCCAATTTAGACTATCTATAATGTCTGGCTATGGGTCTCTACACAGACTCACATCTGCTGCTAGAGGGAGCCCCTGTGATGATGACTGGACAAGGTACCTATTTATGAGTATAACAGAATATCATTAGGATATTTGAGTGGGGGGAAGCCATGTTTGGTTCTATTCTAGGTCTCTGGATTATCCAGTCTCCAATTTCTGGCCATCCAAACAGTGTTGGGCATAGGCTCCCTCTTTTGGCATAGACCTCAAACTAAACCAAACAATTTTGTTGGTCTATTCCATAAGTTTGAAGCCACCATTGCCCCAACACATTTTGTAAGTAAAAGAGATTGTAGATTGAGGGATCTGTGGCTTGTTTGATGTTCATGTTTCTATTTCTGTAGCCTGCAGAGAGTACCTTCTCATACCCAAGAGAGTAGAACGTGGGGCAAAGGCACCATGCAGGCACCAGTTCTATTTCTTCATGTTCAATGAGCTGTGTGGATGCTGTCCTCAGCAATGGGGCCCTACTGTCAGTTTTCAGAGAACAGTCTTCTACCATAGCATCAGCCCAAGTTGTTTGGGGATCTTCACAGGACCCCCTTCAGTCAACAACTCAAAGGAATATAACCCAGTCCCACCACTGAAAACCTTGCCTGGTGACAAAAAGAATTTTCTGCAGTGTTGGCTCGGTGGCTATGAAATGCCACAGTTTATTTTTGTCTTGAAATAACCTCATTTTCTCATAAATCTGAAAAGATATGTTTAATGGCTATAGCAGTGTTGACTGAAAGTTACTACATTTAGGGTTGCTGATGTGGGGGGTGATGGTATGTTTATGTGTCTGCCTTTATGGGTAAATTGGTGTTTTCCCTTATGAGTTTCATCATATTTTTTTTTGACATCTACTGTATGTCACAGATTTTTTTTTTTTTTGCCTTCTTGCAATTGAGTCTTAAGGTACATTTGTTATTCTAGATTGGAAATTTTTATGTGATGAGGTTTGGTCCTGGTCCGTTGCTATATATTGTAATGCTAAACACTGGCCCTGGTTGCCTCAGGGATGAGGAGATCCTCCTGTACTCCAAGTGATGCTATATAATCTTGCCCTCCAAGTTATCCCTGGTTGTTCAATAAAGATGATTACAGGAGGAAGCATAGCAGAAAGAAAGCTTTCATTTCCAGGCTTGGGGTCTGAGGCAGGGACCACGCAGAGAGGAGGAGGAGAGGAAAGAAAAAAAGGAAGAGAAAGGAAGGTGCCATGGGATACAGTATCCTGAAAACATGTCTATGAGGGCTGGCCAGTCACAGTAAGAGCAGCCCAGGTAGAATGTAGCAAGTCACATCTCAGGATTATTGATGAGGATATAAACCAAATAGCTTAGAGAGATGAGATCTGCCCATTTCTAGTGCTATTAAGTCTTATTACAAATATAAAACCTTTGTGTCTTTTATTTGGGAACTAAGTTATCTAAGGCAGGGTAGAAATCCCCCAATTAATATTAATATTTAATACAACATATATAGATTTTCTAGTTTTGGACTCAGATCCTTCTATAATACTATCACATGATTTCCTAGATTTGGTTTCCTGATCTTACTCCAGAATTCTAGGGATATTATGCTTATTTGAGGGTTTTTTTTTTCAATGTTTCTTAGTAGTTTAGAACAGCACTCTTTTACCTTGTCTTCCATGCCTGTTATTTTTTTCTTCCATTGTGCAAGTCTACTGGTGATGCTTTCCACTGTTTTGAGTCACTGAGTTTTCATCTTCAACATTTCCCTAGGATCAAGTTCCCTACTTAATGTGTCTTCCATCTTGTTACCTTTTATCCTATATTGATGATTTCTCATTGATTTTTCTCTCATTTTTTCTTTGATGTTGCTGACTTTCAACTCAGTGTCCTGAATTGAATTATCTTTTTTCTTAAATTTATTCATTTATTGCATATGGGTGTGGGCATGTGCAGGCCAGAGCACATGTATAAGGGATCAGAGGACAACTTTGAGGATTCAGTTCTCTCCTTCCATCATATGTGTCTTGGGTATTGAACTCAGGTCATCAAACTTGACAAAACACTGTTACTTACTGAGCCATCTTATGGGCCCTAAATTTACCTTGTTTTAAAAGAAAATGTCTGTATGTGTTTGTGTGAGGGGTAGGCGTATAGTATGTGTGAGTTCATGTGTGCGTGTATCTGACACTATCATCTACTGCCTTGGCTTTGGAGAGAAAATCTCTTATCCCAGAGTTCATCTAAAGTGGCTAACCAATTGCCCCTGGGTATTCGTCTGTCTCTACCTCAATACTGCTACAGTTACAGGAATGTAATCATGCCTTGATTTTGTACAGATACTGGGGATCTCAACTCAGATTCTCCATCTATGTTCCAGTCACTTTCCCCACTGAGCCACCTCCTTCGGCTCTTATCTACCTGTTTGTATCCTTGCTGGTGATCATTTTTACTAGTAACTTTTTGAAGCATCATCTAGTCTTTTAGCTATTTCCATTTTTTAATTCATAGCTCAGGAGCCATGTGGACTTGGAATCTCTCACAAGTTTGTTGGAAGTCAGGGAAGCAACCACAAGCTTAAGGAGTACACAAAAAAGGGGGCCACTGCCTATTTTTGCTGGACAGGTGCCATCATGGATACCAAGTAACTTCAGCAGTTTTAAACTATGCAACAGTGAACCTCCTGACAAGCAAAGCATTCCAGAGGTTATCGTAGCCACTGGCGTTAAGCTCAACGTTATCAGATTCAGAGTCATTCTCAACTGGTGAACCCTGCTCCTGGCCACCAAGCCATCTTTCCCTGTGAATATCACCATCTAAGATGAGCTTTCTCACACCTTATTTTTCAGCTTATCTGAATTCACCCCTTCATTCCCCATAACTGTCTTCCGGGGCAGTATCTCACTCTGTGTCTATGGCAATTTAAATTCAGGCCCTTTAACTTGTGAGTGTTTCCTGTTTTTGTGCCGCCCCAGATTAGCTCAGTTTGAAACAATAGATTTCCTCTGAAAATGGCACTCAGCCACTGCTCTCTGGCTCACACAGAGTGACAATATGGGATTCCTCTCCATTGCTAACCCATATGCCAGTGAAATCACTGTATCGTCACAATGTGACACTGGCTTTGAGGTTTCTGAAGGCTATTGGCTTGTTCTGAGGTTATAAGTGCCAGTCTCAGGGCTGCCTGCCTTACTTTTCATATTAGAATCTTGCTCTGCCTTCCCCTCCCTGGGCTCCGCATGGCTGGAAGTGTTCAGCTTGGCTTCCTTCTTATGTGTGTGACACTGACCTTTTTCTCCATAATTTTTAACTGTTCATTTGCTTTCCTTGTGTACTACCAAAGCTCTCCAATTTCTCTTTTGAAATGGAATCTGGGTTTCTTATTTTAACTCTTCTTCACCAGGTTAACATGAAAAAAGACTCTGGTTTACATTCTTGCTCTCTTTACACCTTTTGAGATGTGCACTTTCTGTTTTACAGAAACCCTAGGCTCAAGATAACCTTTGGCCTCAGGCTGTGTACTTGCTAGACCTGGAGGACCAACCCATCCATCCATCCACCCGGACTACTAGAATAACTATGAAACTCCTTTGAATAAACATTTGAAAACTTCCTAAAATGATAGCTAGATAATGAAATCCATATTTCGGAATATAAAATGCTGTTACAGAATACAAAATACTGGGTTAATCGGTTGTAACAAATGTCCCACTTGAAGTGGGATTTTTGATAGCGGGGAGGAATGGGAAACTGGGGAAAACTACATATCTTGCTATAAACAAAAATACTATTCTTCAAGTAATGGAAGGTCAACTTGAACTGAGCTTAACTGAGGTCAACTTGAACATTAGAATTAGGTTGAAATTTTTCCTAAAATAATACAGGTAAACAAAGTAATGAATATAACCCCTGAAATATTTTTATTAGACATACTTTCTTCCCAAGTCTAATTAAACATGAAAGCATAACATCAAATTTATTTTATTTGGGTAATAAATTCTTTAGCTAATACAAAGCACATAAGCAGATTACCTTTAGTTTTCTAGAAATATCTTAGTGTGCCATATTAGTAATACCAAAACATCTCACCTGATGACCAAATGTAGACTCAACAGAATTTTAGCCTCCAAATAAAAAATATCAGTTATACAAACAGTTTTGAACTATTTTCTTTTACATGATTGTACACATCCAAGGCATGCACATACACAATAAAGAGGTGCCAGCAAGTCATTTGGTCATTACTGAATTTCTTATATTTTCAACAGGATGAAAATAATCACGTTAGTTAATTTATTTTCAAAAAACAGTACTATAAAGCATGTTTCAATCGTTAGAATTCTTTAGAATCACTCATTCTTAATCAACAATCCCATGGCTGTGGTTTAGTACCCAGGCATCATCTCACAAGCACACTGTAGTACTCAGTGAAATAATCTAAAACATACACCATAAGAGAGTGAAAATTAAAAGGTAAGAATTTAAAATGTAAACTAAAAATGATCTCTCTGGAAAACGTTGAGTACTTGCAATGCCATATCAAATTTAAGACATTGTTTGAATCCATTTTTTGGTGAAACAATTTTGCCTTCCATTTTAAAATAGCCTATCAGATCAAATCAAGATGTGCTAAAAGGAAAAACTCATTTCCATTTTGACAAAAATTAAGTGGTTCTAGTCTCCCCAGGGATGTCATCATCCTCTGCCAATGCAGCTTTTAGGGTTGTGAAGGAAGTCTGCAGAACCCAGCCCAGTGAGCCAAGGCAGTTGAATCAGCCCTAGTAATAATCAGTGGGATGCTGATGCCACAGCCAGACGACACTCAGAGCCACAAAGAAAATGCACTTTGTGCCAAGAAAGAATGCAAACACGACAGTGTCTTTCAGGCATAAGGGAATTCAACAAGATGTTTTCCCTAAATTCTGTTGTTGCTATTAAAAGCCAGAATTCGGTCCCAAGCCCCACATAGACAAAGTGAATAGATTTAATAAAAATTTAAAGTAAATTCTTTCTCTTGCAAAACTGTAATTAAATATGTACAGCTGAACAACATGATGGCAATTTTACTTTTTACTAGTAGCGTAGCCTACACAAATACTCCACCATGGCAATTCAGCAGCAGTGGCGTGTTGCTAATTTCTGGATAAGATGGAAGATGAAGTGATTCACAGAAAATATAATTGATCGTTTCTCACTGCTGCATAAATCGTATTTGTTATAAAAGTTTAAAAACCACATTTATGCCTTAAATTATTAAAGCAAATATAATACACAATGCCTCCACACTATATTGTTTTCCAAGGGTTATCACGGAATCTTCACCATTTATCATACATGTACTTCTGTCTTTTTTCTACTCAGGGGCACAGCATGAAAAAACTTCATTTCACATTGAAACATCACTGTGTGGAACAGTGTGATGAAATGAGACACAGGAGGAGTTATAGTCCGGTAAACAGTTGGTCCACGGGAATGATAGCATTTTATGCTGAGACTGATATATCAATTTTAAGTTCTAAGAGATGACTGATCTGAAAGCCAGAGTGTCACTAGTGATGAACTATACACATGTGAAAAATTACAGGTAACGTGAGTGAGCCTGCTGAGAGGCCTCTCACCCAGGAATGTTTTACAAACCAACACAGAATGGGATGGGTCCTCCTCCCAGGATGGCTCTGATTAATTATTCTACATCACTGGTGGACAAAAAGCATTTGGTTTGTCATGGAAATCTAAAATGTGTCACAAAATAATCCAACTTCACCGTTAGAATAAATGTGCTTGGAAATGTATCTCACACTAGCATCTTTGTATGCATACATTTTATAAGAGAGAGAAAGGGGGGTTAGGTGAAAAACTGTTTCCACACAGCAATCTGAGAAAAGGATTCACAGTACTATTTTTTTTTTTTTTTGGCTCAAATAAAAGAAACATCACCTAGTTTTGTTTTATCCCACATTTTTAAAGTGCAAACTATTTCTCACTGTTTACATAAACTGTAGAACAATATTGAAAATATTTTCTTAATTAAAATAAGAAGCTTCAGAGTTCCTGCTGCTAATACAGACACTTGGACACAAACTAATACTTAGCATATCAAAATATGAAATATTACCTTTTTAAATATTAAATGAATCACTAACCTATGCAAAATTTAAATAAGAGTCTGAACAATTATTACATACCAACTTCTGTGTATAGTCATGGACAAGTTCTTTGTGCCTTTTTTTAAGCAGAGGTTTGTTTATGTTTTTTTTAAAATGGGAATGATGCAATGATTTCTGAAAGAGTTGCAGAATGAAATAACATTTAGCAAGTTTGTTTTCATTCTCTACTAGTCAATATTTTGTAGGATTATAGGGGAAGTTCTTCTATCCACAAGAGGTGGTTATATAAGTGGTATTAAATATCAGAACTGGATTTATATGGGATTGTATAAAAAAATCACTGTAAGACAAAAATCATGAGCCAAATATGAAAAATTACAGTGTTTCTGAAATGTACACAATTATCTTTGAAGTAGCTTATTAAGAGTTTGGCTTGCCAAATGAAGTGACTCAAATTTTAGAGTATACAAGCTAAACTTTGGCATCAAGAACTGATTTTTTTAATATTATTTCAAAGCCCATATCATTTGCCTCTAGCCTAGAAAATTCTATATTTGCTTATATATTTTAAAGGGTTCTCCTCAATATACATTATCTCAGTTCTTGTGTTGTTAAAAAGTGTTATTCTCCTCTTTACCAATCTCACAACTGTGCCTACAACCCCCTCCTTGCTATCCACATCCAGAAATCAATTACTCATCTGTACACACTCTCTGTGGCATTTCTTTCTTCTCCCCCTCCCCCTCCTCCTTCTCTTCCTTCTCCTCTTCTTTTACTTCTTCTTCTTTTTCTTCTTCTTTTTCTTCTTCTTCTTCTTTTATTTAGAAGCTACCTGGGATTTAATTTTGTATAGCATAGGAAAGAATCTCTTTAATTTTCTGAAGTAAATTTGTACTCTCTATTTTGCTTTTGAATATTTTAAGTAAATTGATAAAGAAAACCAACTATCTAGAGACGCCATTTTTTTCTCATTTTCAAAGACCCATAGTATCTATTTATAATGTAATAGAACTTATTCTGTTTGTAAATTGAGAATAAATCATAAAAGACTGACTGTGGTCCTGGCTTGGAATATGAGTATAAGGATTATGATAAGTCTAAAAGTAACCATCCTGGCTGTACAAACTCAGGTACATATGTACATACATGTGTACACTTCAATCCATGCACAATTTCCTGGTTATCCAAGTCACATCTGTGCTTACAGAGATTCCAATAAACAGTCCCTCTTAATTGAACTTGGATTAATTATTTGAAGTTTTTGTTTGCCATCATTATTTTTAAAAGACATTATTAATGATTTGGAGCTCCAAAAATGTGAATAAACAAGAGGCCTCATATGTACTTACAAATGCAAGTCTTTTATTCTAAATAAAAAGAATAATGGCAAGAGACTTTTATAGCTTCACCCCTTTCAGTTCTATCTCTTTATTTATCTATTTATCTCGCACTCTCCCTCTCTTGCTCTCCCTTCCTGTTTGCTGTAAAAGATATGATCTCCAGCTTCCTCTTCTTTCCCCCACCCCCACTGCTTGCTACCATGGCTCCCAAATGTGTGGATTCTTATTCCTCCAGAACCATAAACCAAAGTTGTACTCTGTCTTCTATAATTTGCTTTGATCATGGTGCATTATCACAACATTTAAAAAAATATGAATAAGACAGAAATTAGCACCAGAGAATGGGCTGGTTCTGTGAAGGACCTCACTCTGCTGGTTCAGTTTGCTGTTGTTTGTTTGTTTGTTTGTTTGTTTGTGGGAAATGTGGAAGACTCTGGAGCTTTGGGCTAGAAGAGTGGTTATATGCTGGAACCAGAGTATAATGGGCTATCTTAATGGGAGCCTTGAAGACAGTATTTCTCAGAGCTAAATGGCTGTGAAGGTCTGGCTAGAGGGATTTCATGGGAAGCAAGGAGATTAACAGCCCCAGGACTACAGATCATTCCTCTGATCTTTAGGCAAATGATAGTTGGGCTGCCTTCTGTGTTTTCCCTAAGAACTTTCTTGAGGCTAAATTAGCAAGTTATGGACTAATTTCTCTGATGGAGAACTGTTCAAGACAACATAATATTGTGGCATAATCTGTGTCATGGTTGATACTGATAACATTTATGCAGAGCTGAAGTGATAATGATTTATTGAGGCAGAAAGAAATATAAAATGTGCAGTTTGGAGAGAAAAAGAACAAAGAAACATAATGATAAAGCCGAGAAAAAGATGTGGTGGGAAAAAACTGTAAGGCTTCTGGAGATTAGCACCATTAAGGACAGATCTGTTCTCCACTGGACCAGTAAGAAAGCTGTCCAAATGCCATGACCCAACCCAGAGAAGCTTCTAGCTTGTGAAGAAGATGGTAGAGTGTTCTGCTCCTGAAAAGCAACTGAATAAAGGAACTTTTACTAAAGTAATCAAAAAGAAAGTGTCCATCCCAAACTGGAAGCCAAACTTGGCACTGTCAACCATAGGTTCTTAGAGTGGAGGACTTTTAGATTCTCTTGTTTTTATTTTATTTTATTTTATTTTGAAACAGAATCGCTTGATTATGTAGTACTGGCTATCCTGTAACTTGCTATATAGACCAGATTGGCTTCAAACTCACAGAAATCCATCTGCCCCTGCCTCCCAAGTGCAAAGATTAAAGGCCAGTGCCACCACTCCTGGTAAGTTTCAAATTCTTCCTTCATTATTTCAGAGTGTCACTGAGATCAGACAGCATGATGCAAGGGAGTCCCTGTGCCTAGATCCTGAGAGGGAAAGAGACTGGGAGAGGCCACACATGAAACTGAAAGTGAAACCTGGGTGGCAGGCACTGAAGACCCCAAAATGTTGGAAATTCCAAAGCCATAAGATATATGCCCAGGAGCACTTCATTCAGGGAGCAGAAATAGACAAAAAGTGATGTGTGTTGCAGGTAGCAAAGCTAGAGCACCTGAGCCAATTAAGTCCTTTGATACTGGGCATAGAGATACATACTTAATATTTGCCCTGCTGGGTTCTGGCCTTGCTTTGGTCTAATATTTCCTCACTGTACCCTATTACTCAATTTTAGAATGGTAAGACATATTCTGTATATTATTGTCTATTGGAAGTATTATAATTTGTATTTTTTTTTAGAGAGAGCTTCATTCAAAGAGATTGTAACCTTGACTCTCAGAACATATTTTGGACATTTAAACACTGTTGAAACTGTGAAAGCCTGTAAGGAGCTAAATGAATTTTGTATTGTGTCCATGAGTCTATGGTAGTCAAGGAGTGGAATGGTAATGGTTTGTTGACAAATGTCCCCATAAACTCAGGCATTTGAACAGTGGGTTTCCAGTTGATAGCACTTTTTGAGCAGGTTTAGGATAGCAAACCAAGCCATAGATCTTAGATCCACAATTTGTCCTGCCTGCAAGATCTGCAGAGGTGAAAGATGGAGCAGAACTTGAGGGAAGGGCCAACCATTAAATGGTCCAGATTGAAACTCATGCCATAAGAGTATACCACTCCTGACACTGTTAATAATGTTCTGCTATCCTTGAAGACAAGAGCCTAGCATAACTGTTATCTGAGAAGCTTCACCCAGCAATTGATGGAAACAGATGCAGAGACCCACAGCCAAGCATTAGTAAGTGAAGCTTGGGGAATCCTGTGGAAGAGGGGGAAGAAGAATTGAAGGAGCTAGAAATGTCAAGGTCACCACAAGAAAACCTACAGGATCAAGAGCATGCATGGGATGGATCTAGGCCCTCTGCATATATGTAACAGATGTGAAGCTGGGCCTTCATGTGGGACTCCTAACAGTGGAAGCTGTCTCTGACTCTGATGCCTGCCTCTAGATCCCTTTCCCCTGTCTGGGCTGCCTTGTCTAACCTCAACAGAAGATGGGCCTAGTCCTCCTGCAACTTGATATGCCAAGGCTGGTTGATATCCATGGGAGGCCTCCCCTTTTCTGAGGAGAAGGGCAGATAGTGTGGATGGGGGTTGGGGGGAAGAAGGAAGGTAAGAGGGAGGGACCAGGAGGAGAAAAGGGAGGGATAGCTATGATGGGGTGTAAATAAATAACATAATTAATAATAAAAAAGCTTGCTGCACAGAAGAGATTTGACAATATATTTTATGCTAACATTTTATTGTGACTAATTTAGATTATATTGGAAAATAAGCAAAGAGACTGATTAATAGGGAGTATAATAAAGGTTTAACCATGAGCTTGCAATTGGTAAATTAAAAAAAAAAGAAAGAAAGAAAAAAAAGAAGCACAGCTCTACTGGAAGAAGTCCATCACTGGAGACAAACTTTGAACATGAGTCAGGGAGACATTGAGACAGACAATGAGACATTGGAGTCAAAGTCTCATTCTACTCCCAGTGTGCCTGAAGTTGGAGGTGTGGTTTCTCAGCTTCCAGTTCCTGCCATCATGTCTTCTAGTTGTCCTAATGCCATGATGGACTCTTGTTCCTCTGGAACCCTAAACCAAAGCCAACTCTTCTAGAGTTGGTCATGGTGTTTCATCATAGTAACACAAGGAACTAATATGACTAGGGTGTAGGACCTCTGGATTATATTACAACTGATATTCTTTCTTAACATACTTCTAAAGTGCATGTGGCATCCATCTATGGTTAATTTTAAAAAATGTACACCAAGTTACAGTCAATTTCCAAGATGTGGAAGATTAGGTTTGGTATGATACTCGTTTTTATTAAAATAGTGATAAGGGATCAGGGGATATGCTGAATCAGTAAAAAGCTTGCTGCATGAACAAGATCTGAGTTCAAATCCCTAGCAACCACATAAAATCCCAGATGTAAGGCCATGTGCCTATAATCCTGGCACTGCAGAACTGGTCATAGAAAAACCATAAAGCTTGCTGGCCCTTGTTTAGCCACATCCTGAGGTTCACTGAGAAATTTTCTTTAAAAATGACAAATTTCATCTTTAAAAAAAAGAAGATGGAAAGAGCATACACCAACGGGTGTGAGGCCTCAGTGGGAGAAGATGCTCTTAATCTTCAAGAGATTGGAGGCCCCAGGGAAGTGGGAGGCCTGGGGTGAGGAAGCACCCTCTCAGAGGCAAGGGGGAGGAGGAATGGGATGAGAAACTGTGGGGGGGGGAAGAGGGGGGAAATGACTGGAATATGAATAAATAAAATAATAGTAACAAGAAAGAGGAGGAGAAGGAGGAGGAGCAGAAGGTGGAGAAGGTTAGAGGAAGATGCCCAGCATTAACCTTAGGTCTCCACGTGTACACACATGTATGCATACAAACACATACTCACATATGCCACACAGCCACAGAGAAATGTGTATGGAATTTGTTATATGAACTAAACTACTTTGTGTAAAAAAGCAGATTATAATTCAGATCCAGGGTATTTATTTTCAGTGTATTTTTAATTTTTTTAAAAGATCTTATTGTTAAATTAAAATACTGTAGAAATGACAATATATGGCAGTATGAATTTTATCCTGGATTTACCTTTTTGTGACCAACAGAATACAAAAGCATCTCACTGACCCTCAAAGCTCCTCCGTTATTTCTGTGCAGTCACTCACTCATTTTTAATTTTCAATAACCACTGGTCTTTTCTCTGTGGCAATAATTTTGCTCCGTAGAAATGTCATAAATATGGTTCATTTACTTCATCCTCTAATGAAAAGTTTCTAGTTTGCGGAGCCAAGGTGGAGTGGCTATAAGCAATCTTGTGTGGATTTGAATGGGAACATATTTCATTTCTCTACGGTAAATGGTTAGGAGTTGCATTGTTAGGTCATAGTGAGAATATTATGTCATTTTAGTCACATTAAAAATTGTGGCATTGGGTGGACGGATCAGTGGCTAAGAGAACTTGCCCCACCATAAGTTCAGCCCAATACCAGCATGGCACCTCAACACAACCTCTAACTTTAGTCCCAGGAAATCCAATGCGTTCTTCTGAGTGCTGTGAGGAGTAGGCACACAGGTAGTATACATACACACAGTAATACAAAACCTCATACACATAAAAAATAAGATAATTTTTAAAACACCTAAAAGTTTTAAAAACTAAACTATCATTCCACTCTGTTTCATTCTTGCTAACTATATGTAACCTTTTTACAGTTTTACATCCTTGCTAGACTCCCTTGCTGTCACATTTTAGCTGTCAAGCTTTTTTAAATAATTATACTATGTGTGTACTAGTTTTCCATTCAAGTTTCACGCTGTACTTTCCCAATGACCCTAACTAGGTTCATTGGGCTTGTTAGCCCACCACTCCTCCCCACGGCAGAGTATCAGCAGCCAGTTTTCTAGGTTTTCATTTCTTACTGATAAATTTTGAAAGACAATTATGTAGCTGCCACCATATCTTTGGCCTGATGCTTGATTTGTAAATATTGTATCACAATCTAGAATTCTCCTCTCGTCATCTCAATAAACCTATTACAGAATAACAATGTAAATTCTGAAATAAACCAATTTGTTAGCTTATCTTAAATATGCAGAATTCTATAAGAAGTTTATGTTCACAATTTTGCCTCATACTTTTAAAAAATTATCTTATTTGTTTACATTCCAGTCATTCTCCCTCCCCACCATCACCCCCATCCTTCCTCCCACAGTTCCTCATTCCATTTCTCCTCTCCTTGCCTTTGTGAGGATTCTCTGCCCACTCCACCAGGCCTCCCCCTTCCCTGGGGCCTCAAGTCTCTGGAGGATCAAGAACATCTTCTCCCACTGAGGCCAGACCAGGTAGACCTCTGCTTCATATGTGCCATGGGCCTCGGAGCAGCTGTGTATGCTCCTGGATGGTGGCTCAGGCTCTGGGAGCTCCCTGGGGTCTGGGTTAGTTGAGACTGCTGGTCTTCCTATGAGGTCCTCTCCCTTTCAGCTTCTTCAGTCCTCTCCCTCAATTCAACCACAGGGGTCCTTAACTTCAGTCCAAGTGTAAGCATCTATCTAAGTCAGCTGTTGGTGGGGCCTCTCAGAGGACAGCCATGCCAGGCTCCCATCTATTAGCACATCATAGCATCATAGCATAGTAGTGTCATTGCCTCATACTTTTAAAAATTAAATTATAATTACTTTGTTCAACTTGCTATTGCATTTGACTGATGTGTATTTGTTTTTTATATCTCTTTCATGTTGCAGCGTAATGCCACAGTATTCTTTATACAGCCACAGTGCATGAAGACTTTTCTTCTATGATTTTTCAAAGTGTTAAAATTTTTCCCTTTATATTTATATCTAAAATCATTTTGACTAATTTTTTTGCATTGCTGGGCACTTCAGATTGAGATTTATGCATGTGGATTCCCAGTTGTTTCAATAGCTTTTGTTGAAATTGATGGATTGGCATGTGTTCCTTTGTTACAAATATACTGGTCATTTTTAAAACCTGTGTCAAGACTCTATATTCTGCATCATTAATCCACGTCTATTTCTCCACCAGTACTTCAATGTTTTGAACATTGTACTGGTACAATAATTCTTAAAGTAGGACAGTATAATATTTCAGATTTTAACTTTGTTTTTCAAAGTTATTTTAGGTACTCTAGTTTCTTTGGACATATATATTTTAGAATTCCCTTATCTCTAGGTCATGTTAATATGTATTAAATCTATGATTCAACATGGAAAGCAATAGCATTATTATTTAAGTTTTTCAATTCATCAATGCATTTTATATTGGTATTTGCTGAGATCATTTTTTATCCTTCTGTAATTTACAGCATATAGATCAAGAACATGTTTTATCACATTTACTTATTTCTAGGCATTTCACTTCAGAGAAGAATTTTTTAAACTATATTTTTAAATTTTTCTTATGCCTAAATTTATTGAGTTGTGTGTGCTAAATGTGCTCTCAGAGCACTTATCAGTTTTAAAACAATCTTTAATGAATTCCTCAAGTTTTTTCACCTAGACAATCAAAATGTAAACAGACAGTTTAATTTCATTCCTTATGATGGGTATGTCCTTTCTTTCCTTCTCTGTTTACTACAACAATGCTAAACAAGATCAGTTAGAGTAGACATCAGGCCTTGCTCCCATCTGAAAAAGAAAGGACTAAACTTTTTACATTAAGTATGTCAGAAATACGTTCCCATTCAAATCCACACAAGATTGCTTATACATATTTTTAAGATATCAAAGATTCTTTTTCTTGTTTTGCTAAATTCTCAGGAATGCATTTTTTCATGTTTTTTCTTACATGTTCAATATCTTCAGCCAGTAAAGAAATCCAAATCAGAGCCACTTTGAAGTTTCATTGTACCTCAGTAAGAATGGCTATAAGTACAAACACAGGAGCCAGCAAATGTTGGTGAGGATGCAGAGGAGCCAGGAACCCTTATACACTGTTCTTAGGAATGTAAATTATCTTATTTCATTTACTATGGGAATCAGTAAAAGTTCTTCAAAAAAAATGAAATAAAATAAAAATGAAAACGGAACTGGAACTGTATATGACATGTTATAGCAACATACAATAAAGATAGCTAAGTACCACTGTTTATTGTGGCTCGATTCACAGGATCTATATTATTACATCAGCTTGTGGGTCTGTTTGCAGTTGAGTAGTTTTAAAAACTGTGATACATTAACATCACTTTTAATGAATAACTAACAGTTCTCATATTGGAATTGAGACCCACTCACCAAGAGTGTGCATGGTACTAGAAACCAAGCTAACTAGCCAGTACTCATGAAGTCATCGTTACTGGAGAATCTACAAGCATTAATTTACTAAACCAGCATAATCCTTAACAACAATCCATAACTATTTCTCCTTATCCCTCAAATAAGTATAGTCTTTATTTCTCATCAAGAAAACTTCTCTTTGCCCACACCGAGAATGCTGAATAAAAACACAACCTATCAAAATGAAGAGCTATAAAGACCAGTGGATGGATCTATAAAACCCTTCCACATCTAAGGCTCAGGGAACATTGTTCCTGAGCAGGTGGGGCAGAATGATTTTTACAGTCTGAGGATCAGGAACTGTGAGATTGCCTCCTAGTAACATCAGAAGCCATACCCATAATGTCTCACCGATAAGACCACCCAAATATCATCTGGACACAGATGACACTAATACACATGGCAAATTGGATGTGAGAAAAACCATGAAGCCTCAACTTACATAAAGATTTATAGGCAACTGAGTAAAGCTAGCAGTGGGAGAGGTGGTCTCCACCAGGGAAGAACATACCAATTAGTTGACCAGTGTGAAATGGTCAGCCCTAAAAACATATGTACAGATGGCATAGTATGGAGTGAAGAGGTTGTATTTAAGAATGTGTGTGTGTGTGTGTGTGTGTGTGTGTGTGTATACAAATATGCATGTGCATGCAGTAACAATAGAGAAAAAATGAGGCCATGAATCTGAAAGAGAGTGTGGAGGACTAGGTGGGAAGATTTGGAGAGTGGAAAGAGAAGGAAAAAAATGTAGTAATTAAAGTATAATTTCAACAAAAGAAAATGCAGCATAGTCAGGAAAATGACTAGAACAAGTGAATTTTACATGAAGCAAAATAAACTGATTTCAGAGGCTCACAGGTCAAATTTAGCAGAGAAAACATGGCTTGAATGTAAAATCAGAACTACTACAGTTGTGAACCAAGAGGCAAGATGTGAATAACAGAATGCATTTTTTCATGTATCTATTTGTTCATTGTCTGCTTGTTTGTGATAGAGTCTAATGTAGACCAGCTCTGAACTCTTGCACCTCTAGCTTCCACTTCCTGAAGCCACCAAATCTGGCTTCCACTGCAGGTTTTGATTATTGTCCTTATATAAATCATTTATTAATTCTAATGCAAAATGGCAGAACAAGCCAGAGGAACATGAATAGTTTCTATTGAGCATCCAGAAGAAACCAATGAGGGCCAAGGGGTTGTAGCCTGATTACATTCTTGAAAGCAACTTAACATAGAGAGTGTTTTGGACAAGGGAAAGAGTGAAGAAAACCTCCTTGGACTGATGGTTAATATTCTGAAAATGAGAGAAAGTAGCCCAGTCCAGGTAGTGGAAAAGGCCCACAAGAATCTAAGTGGAGGAATTGTCTATTTACTAGAAGCTCCATAGTAAAGAAGTTAAGAGAGGTGATTTGGGTTTCAGTATACCAGAACTCCTAAAGCCATTTTAGTCTAAGACAAGGACAGAAACATCCAGGAAAGTCAAAAAAATGAAATAAACAGTGCACCTAATTCATAGAAGTGCCAGGAAGGTTAATGTAAAAATTAATGAGGACACACTAAATTGATTTATGGTAACTTGGTAAATGTTACCCTCATGACAATTAGTTTGGGTATACCATATAGTTAGTATAAGTTCTGACCTATAAGCCATAATTTTTTTCATTTTGTATTTTTATGGTACTGATTTTTATGGATTAATAAACTTTACTTAAAGAATAAAGACTCTTGGTCAGAATATCTTGACAAAGATGAGTCAAACACATTCTAATAATGCTAAAAATCAGCAGTAATTTTCAAATATCAAAATTTGTTAGGATTGTGGGAACTTAACACAGGCCATATGAATACAGTGCTTAGTGAGGTCAGAAAAGGCCATTAGGTACCCCTAGATCTAGAGTTAGATGCAGTTGTAAGCTCACTGCTATAAATGCTGAGAGCCATTCAAGTCCTCTGGAAGAAGATCAAAGATTTTTAACTGCTAAGACATCTCTCCAGCTCTTCTAAACCAAAAACACTATCAAAACCTTGGACTGAGTTTATCTAGTAATATGAAGGAGCCCACTGAAATATCATGAAGATTAATGTAAAAATTAATGAGGACACACTGAATTGATTTATGATACCTTGGTAAATGTTACCCCCATGACTATTAGTTTGGGTATACCATATAGTTAGTATATGTTTTGACCTATAGGCCATAATTTTTCAGTTTGTATTTTTAAGGTACTGATTTTAAATTAAGAATGATATCAAAACCTTGGACTGAGCTTATCTAGTAATAAGAAGGAGCCCACTAAAATATCACTGTATCCTGAAAAAAAGATCATAGCTCCACCTAGTTATTGCAATAGCTTGACAAGAGTCAGCATGAAGTGACTGGTAAATCATTGAGAGGAGCAACTGCCTAAGAAGAGTCATTCTGAGCTTTGGATATACAAGAGCAGGATGCAATGAGAGTCCCATGGAGAGCTAATGAGAGAGCTAGACTATCAAAGACACAAGGAGAGAGGAATAGCAGTAGCAACTGTTATCATTGATAGCTCAACAGGAACATGGCAGAAGAGACAGAAGCCAGCAGGAAAAGCACAGAAAATTCAGGGGAATTTAAAGTTCACATAAAAACATTGTAAGATTATAATTTATAGAATTTGATGGGTATTTTTTGTTTTGTTTTGTGATAGCAGACACCAAATTTCAGGATGTTGAAGAGCACGTAAATGGTCAATAAAGTGTCTATATTCTAAAGGAGAAGAAAAATACACCTGTACTCAATTAAAAGAAAAGGGCATTGGCTGGAAGTAACAAAAGATACCAAAAAATTATATCTCTATGTAAGGTAATGTCTTCAATGCTTCAGATTACGAACTTTAGAAGAAGGAATGACAGTAAATGTGTTCACTAAAGTCTTCAAGGACAGAAATTAGCAGAACAGTTATGGGATGGCTAAATAGAGTAGGGGACACACAAATTTAAAACTAAAAAAATAACTAAATAACTAGAATGTGTGGAAATTATTGTGCTTATCAATATCTGTATCCCATTTGTCTGATTTTTGATAGAGAATAAAATAAATACCAGGCCACTGCTTATGCATTATCAGAAATCAATATTCTAGAAGTAGACAAAAGGAAACAGACATGAAACCAAAGCTAGAAATGGGGGTAGGAGAGAAAAAAGAAAAATTATCAAAACTTTGAGTAATCAGTATAAACCAAAACCAACCAAATGCAGAGTTGTGAGGCTCAGTCCCAGTAGATACATCAATAAAATGCTCCCTCACTTAAGGCTCTGGGAAAACTGAGAAAAGGGACATAAAGATAGTAAAAAGCCAGTGGATCAGGAAGTCTACTGTGAAGTTCTGCTTCCTAGTAATGAAACTACTAGTAATGTTTCCTGATGCATGAGGTCTTACCTACATGCCACAAGTTTGAACAAGGACACAGTTAAACAAGGACAGTACCAGTAGACATGCCATGATGATGGGGAAAAGTCAACGAGACCTAAACCCTAAACAAAGAACTATAGGTTACTGAGAAAAGCTAGGACCAGGAAATGTTGTCATCCCCAGAGGAGGGCACACCACTCGGTTGTCCAGGACCAAAAGCATTGAGATGAGCTCTAAGTGTAGACGTGCGAGTAACATTACATAGACTGAGCAGATTATATTTAGGAATAAACATGTATACATAAGCATATAACAACAAGTAGTGTAAAAAGAGGCCATGAATTTGAAGGAGAGTGAAGAGGAAATTATATGTGAGAGTTTAGAGGGAGGAAAGGGAAAGGCGAAATGTTGTAATTATATTAAATTATCAAAAATAAAATAAGAACATAAAAGAAAAGGAAACTATAAACAAAAGTATAGGTGATATGTTATGGTTCTCATCTTTCAAATTACAACAGTTCTCTTATGTGCATACATTTTTCTGTCTCTCCGATTCTGCCAAGGTGTAGTAAAGTACAAGAAAAATCATTATTTATTTAAATAAAGAAAAATTTAGTTCATTGCTTAAAAATACGGATGAAAATAAAAAAACAGAAATAGAATTTATAAACATGGCCATGTGAACCTATCATGAGCTATTAAATGTAAACTCTCCATCAGCATGAGAATGGTCAGATGAAAGTAGTACATTCCATCAAGCAAGCCAATGGGTGGATGAAAACTACCCAGGATGAGAATTCTGATGCATTTTTACCAAAGTAGCAAGAATTGTGCATTTGGGAACACCAGTCAATATCATATACCTTTTATTTTATTCCTGATACTTTATTATTTAAAGTTGCATTAAAAAAAAACCCACATGTAAATTAACAAGACCCAGAATCTATGCATCTAAATGGACTTCTATATAATTATAATAGCCACTCAGAGGCTGCAGGGCTTCAAGTTGGCTCTTAAGCTTTAATTTAATTTAATTTAATTTAATTTAATTTTTTATAGAACAAAAACTCTTATAATGGCAACACTGACATAATCTATATGTGGTTCAGAGTGTCTTGGAGATAGTATCTCTCATGTCCATACAAGCCCATGGCATCCTCTTCCTGCAAGCACCATGGGTCTATGATGCCTGTGTGACCTTAGACATCAGAAGCAGCACAAACACAGGGATGCCTGGAATCCCTGTGCCCACCACAAAGTAAGCAGAACTTGAGAAAGTTACAGCAGTAGCAAGTTATAAACCTCCAAGTTTTAGTCTATTCCGTCAGCAAGCATTTTCAACTATGAAATGTAGTTCATCACAATAACGCTTTCAATAAAATTTCTGCAAAATTAGATGATAACAAGACCATGATATTTTAAATTGAATGAATTTGAAGATAGTTAAGAATTAGACTCCCGGTGGAATTCTTTATGTCACAAGCCATGAACACTACTGTTTAATGTACACTCATGCTCCATCTGTTTCCGTTTCCATTACTCGCATCCCCTAACCAGTTTCTCATGCACACTTTCCAGCTCCATGCTGTGTTTTCTATTTATTGAATACATTTCTCACTTCAACATTTTTCCACCTGAGCTGGCAGTTGTGGCTTTTATGGCTGTACACACGCAGGTCTCCTTAGATTATGAACTTCATATTTTTTCATTTGCCTCATGCTTCGGTTCTCCAGCTTAGTAGGCCCTAAAATGTGCAAATTGAGAAGTGTTCTGTAGCAGCCATTGCTATTCAAGGCCATTGGCTTGTCATCAATTAGATTAAAACATTGGTTTACAAAAAATAATGTTTCTCTTTACTTCATAAAAAAATAAAACACTGGCAAAAGGGAACCCAGCTGTGCTAAGAAGCGAATTACTTTATGTGGGTAAGCAAACATCTTCTGGTCAGGACTGCGATGTATTATTCAAGTGCACTTTACTACATCAGTTTTGAAGTAATGTGAATGTTATATGTTGTTTCTAAGTAAAATAAGCAAGTGGAAGAGTCTAAAGAGTTGACTTGCTTTTGTTTCTTTTTCTTCTTCTAATATGCTAGTATCTAGTTGGATTCTTTTTAAAAATGCTATCTGAAGTTTTGTGAGTAATTATAAGCAAGCTGAGTGACAACGTCTTATTTTCATAATGTCTCAAAATATTATATTTAAAGAAACTTACAAAGACTCCCAGATTTCTGAATTCTATAATGGTTCAAAGTACTCAAAAATTGATTTTAACAATAAGAGAACATAGAAAAAAGCATCAAATTATTTAATTCTTTTTAATCAATACCATAAAAAAGTTTATATTTTAGGAAAAACTTCAAAATTGTATGAGAGCTTATTAACTAGTAAAGTTAGAAGTATTTTAGTTTTCCTGATATGTCTTTATTGTACATGGTACTGTTCGAGGACATAATTATATAGTATGTACTATACTTTGAGCATATCCTCCATATTTTCTTACCCTCTTGCTTCTCCCCCTCCTATTAGTTCCCCCTGTTCTCTCTGACAGTTCCATTTCTATTTTTAACTCATATATAAATACACAATTGTACATATCTAAACAAATCTAAATTATACAAAGAGAAAAATATGCATATTTATCTTTCTGATAATGGTTTGATATATTAGATCCAATTATATTCATTTTCTTGCAAACAATGTTACTTCATTCTTTATTGTTCTTTATAGAAGAAAGAAGTTTCATTATGTACATTTGCCATATTTTTTCTAAATACTTTTTTCTAGTTTGGGACACCTAGATTGGCTCCATAGCTTAGCTATTATAGATAGAGCAACAAAAGATATCATTGGTGTGTGCATATATAGTGTATAAGAGTTCCCATTTTCATAACCAGAAAATTTTGTGTCTTCGAATAAAAACAAAAACAATCTGAATGTGCTAGCTCATATCTTTAATTCCAGCACTCAGGAGGCTAAGGTAGGAGGATTACTGAGAGTCTGAAAGACTAACCTAGAAGACAGAGTGAGTTCTAGGCCATCCTGTACTATATATAGAATGATTCCTTGTTTCAAAAAATCCTAAGAAATACATTCTATTCCCATGGGCAGGTAAGTTCTTCCATTTTGATCTTCAAGATCACATACATTTCCTTTTAATCAATTGTTATCAGCCCAAGGACTTTGAAAACCTGCTCTTCTATAAAACATCTTTTTTAATGCAAATACCAGACAGAATGTTATCAAAAGTGAGAAATGGCAGAGCCAGTTGCCTTAATACAAAAGTAGCATTTAAATTTCCTGCTGGCAGATGCATTTGCCAAGAAATGTCTAATGTAATAAATTTAGACAATTTAACCAGCATGGTAGATTTGTCCATTTTTACTGTCAAGCATCAATGCTGGCATTTAACCCAAGTGGAAAGAGACACATGACTAAATTTACAATGAAAGATTCCAAAATTATTAGAGGTTTTCAAATAAGATGGCTCATGGGCTAAATATACATCCATACATATGTAACACATAGTTGATGGACTCATTATTACCATGTGATAAAAAAAAGTCATCTTAGACTTCTGGTCTTTGAAAGAAGAAAATCCTAGTGTAGTTTCCTTTTGCTATTAAATACATTCTAGAAACTTAAATAATGCACAAAATATACGGGAATCAGCCAAATGTAGTCTAACCCTATCAAATACAGGTCAGCGCCACCATGGCTGCCAGTTGAAATTTCCCCTGGTGGAGCTGGTGAACATTCTGGACACATAGAAAGCCTAAAATTGAGGCAGAATTACTCTGGCATTGTATAAATAATCTAACTGTGACCTGTGAGGTTAAAACCTATAATTGAAGTGATACTTCAAAGCAAGGACTACTTTCTCAATGCTATTTTGTGCATCCAGATAGGAAGATGGCTTGTTGGGGTTTTGTCAGCCAGGACTAGTACTGCCAACGTGGTATTTTCAACAGCTGCTGGTGCATTTGTGCTCTGACAAATTAGAAGCTAAATCAAAGCATTAAAGAACATCAAAGACTTAATTTAATGCAAAAACAAGTACTCCAACTGGATCTATTTTACAGTGAATTAATAATGCAGATTTGCACCGAATGTAAATGCTTTGGTTTTTTTAAGGCTTGGAAGAAAAATTTTGCTTACAAAATATAAGATCTGCAATGCTCACTGTGTAACTTCACAAAGGCAATGCAAAATAATTTGTTGTGCTGAGTAAATTCTAGAAATTCACGAAGTAATTGGCTCTTTAAATCTAAATGTGTATTTATTACGAAAAATTAAGTACACATTACCATGAACTTTGTGACAGGATAGATAACAGTTGTACCAATGGGCTCAGCTATAATGCTACTTAACAATTGCCCCAGATGCTGCAAGAGTTCTTTGTCGGTGGTTTTTATATAAGCAAAATAAATGTACGTGCGTTGACTACTCAAGCTGCACTGCTAATGCATACACATTTACCACATTGCCTAGCTCTGTGCCTACCAGCAGTTTTTTAGAGGGATGAAACTACCTAGTACAGCTATTAGAGGAAATTTAAAATGCAAATAAAAACAAAACTTTATTAATGCTAGTGTTAATATGAACAATAAAGACAAATGATTTTGAGATGGCTTTTTAACTCCTTAGAGATGCACATAAATGAAACTACCCATCCTACCTGCATTAAAACATAACATGTTTACAGATAAAGATGGGCATGAGCAATTTTATGGAAACCACATAGCGGAAATATTAGACTAGAGTTATCCTATTGGTTTTCATAGTTTCTAAGTATTACTGTGGTGCAAAATTTTCCTATCAATATCACTAATCATTACTTATAACTACAAAAGTTTCAAAAACAAATGAAGCAATTTTTTAAAAATTCTTTGTAGTGATAAGATCAGCATCAAATTCCTTTGAGAAACTGAGAACAAATCCCCATGAGAAGATTTGTATGTTAGCATATCCAGTTGTTATAAAAAATTAATATCTAATACTTAATATTCAGTTGCTTTTATAAACATTTAATAGTATGATTAATTAAATTTTTATGTTAGAAAACTCACATTGATCACTAAATTAATATCTGGGCAAGTTTTTAGAAGTAGATGGGGCTCACTCAGGTCTTTTCTTCCAGAGGATTTCAGACTCTGACAAATCATTCTGGAGGGAAGTATATAAGTAGCTGAGCTCTGCTGTAGACAGAGTGCTCAGTTTCAAAATAGTCAGTTTGTATCTATTATATATTACAATAAGGCCCCTTCCTCATTAATTTTGCTGAAGTCTCCAGATGGGAAACAAAATATTAATTTTGTTCAGCCTTAGGCATTGTTGACTGTTAAGGTGCTCACTAAATCACTGACCTTATTCACATTAATATTAGATTTCTACTATAAAAATTTAGGACCCTTGGGTATGGGGTTCAGTTTGTCATAAGTATAATTAATTGTTTTTAAAAATGATTAATTTGTCAAAATGGCAAAAAAGAAAATATTGGGCAGATGAGGCTTTCGAGCAAGCTAGCCTACCTTAAAGTCATGGTAATACTCATGAAATTATGCAAATTAATTGACTCTTTCAATGTTGCATAAAATGCTGCTTCTAGTACAGTGCATGGAACATTAGGCTGTTCATCCAGCAAAAAAAAAAAAAAAAAAAAAAAAAAAAAAAAAAAAAAAAAAAAAAGGAAGAAGAAAGTTTCATTTCAGAGGCTGGGGTCTTTATAAGGCTTGGCTTATAAAGACCCAGCTACACTCTATTTTCTACAAAACAGTTGGCTTTCAACCATTGCACAAGGAACTTGTGTTGTTTATTACAATTTTCCTCAAGCAATTGTCAAGAAAGAAAAAAGCTATGTCTTGTGGGTTTTCCCTTCTTTTAACACAAAACAAAGGAAAAAAAAAAAACACTGGAGATGCTTTCACCATTGAAACATGAGAAAGGAACGTGATATTTATTATAAAATTATTTAGCAACACAAGCTTTTACAAAGGCACAATCATCTAAGGAAGACATAAAATGATACTGTGTTAGGGTTTTCAATAATGTTCCCATGATAATTCAGTAGAGTTACTAAGCTTTAAAAATAAACTACAAGAAAAAAATAAAAATCAATAACCTTAGAGTAGGATCCTGTTCAAAGTAAAGCAAAAGTTAATTTTTAATATAAGAAAAACATATATTAATGAAAATTTTAGTTTCATAAATGCACTTATTTTAATTACTTCTAACATACAAGTGCTATAACACGGAAATAGTAAAAATTAAAATTCAAAAATTAACCAGAATTTGTCCTGTGTAGTTCTCAGACTTCTCTGATGGAAATAACAGAATCTCCCGCATGAGATTGAAGCTTGCATCAAAGAAAGGAAATCCTCCAGCTTGCAACTGTGTCTCCACTAGACAAATGAACTCCTGTAATCAATTATTATGGTTTGAGGCAACAATTCCAGACTGGGACTATTAGACATGTATTAATTTTCACTCTCTGCCATCTATAATTCTATATTAATAAACATTTCTCCCACCATAGCAGTGTGGGGTCTTCCTCAGACTTTTACAGGTTGACTTTTCTCAATTTTATACTAGTTCTAAAATGACCACTTGATTATGAAACTAGAATATTTGATCTTTACCTTGAAAGATCTCAGTGGTTATCTCAATGGTTATATAAAACTGAATAGCCTGGGCATGGTGATACACATCCTTAATCCAAGCATTTGATATGCAGAGCCAAGAGGATCACTGTGAGTTCCAGGCCAGCCAGTGCTACATTGTGAGATCTTGTCTTAAAACAAGACAAAACAAAACAAAAAAAAACAAAAACAAAACAAAACAAAAACAAAATAAACAACCAAGGGAGTGGAGTGTTTACAAATGGCCCTGTGAGCTGAAGGGCCTTGCAGAGTCCCATGCTTTGCTATGGTTTTAATATGTTTCTACAAACTTTATACCTGTTTTATGTTCAATGAGAAAGTGAGGACATAATAAAATAGGCACTGGTACTAGCACCCAATCTGTTTTTGAAGAGAAAATCAAATTTAAATATTTAACTTTTAACTTCAGTTTTATTAAGTCAAGAGTTTGATTTTTTTTTAAGATTTATTTATTATTGTAAATAAGTACACTGTAGCTGTATTCAGATGCACCAGAAGAAGGCATCAGATCACATTACGGTTGGTTGTGAGCCACCATGTGGTTGCTGGGATTTGAACTCAGGACCTTCGGAAGAGCAGTCAGTGTTCTTAACCACTGAGCCATCTCACCAGCCCCCAAGAGTTTGATTTTTATTTTCTAGCTTTTGAGACAGGATCTCACAGTTAATAAGACAGTCTTAAAACTCATCTATAACCCAAGATGGCCCCTAGCTCATTGCAATCTGCCCTAGCTCAAAAATAGCTTAAAATCCTTTTGTTAATTCTTTGAGAATCATAAATGCATACATTGTATTTTGATCCTGTTCACCTGCCAAGTCTTCCCTCTATCTCCTTGCTGGTACCTCCCCTCCCGCACAATCTTTTCTAGCCTTTCATATACACTGTTCTTTTTCTATAACCTACCCAGTCCAATTTGAGCATATAATATTCTAAGATAATGCAGTGTGTTTCATTTTGTTTTGTATTTTGAGACAGGATCCTCCTACATATACCCTGGCTGGCTTGGTATATTCATTGTGTGCTGCCTGCTTGCTTTAACTTAGAGCAATCCTCCTGCCTCAGCTTCATTCGAGGTATTACAAGGTTATATATACACCATCACACAGGCTGTTTAAATTTCACAATTCCTCAGCTGTAATACTGTCAATTGTAAAACCAATAATGATTTTTATTTACTAATACATTTGCTACAAGTAATATAAACCAAGTGACTATGCTGTGCTTCTGAACCCAAATCTTATTTATTTAGACACGGGTGTTAAATTTTGCTCTCTACTAACACAATTAAAAGAGAGGCTAACAGCTAGGCTGTGGTGGTGCACACCTTTAATTCCAGCACTTGGGAGGCAGAGGCAGACAGAATTCTGAGTTCAATGCCAGCCTGATCTACAGAGTGAGTTCCAGGACAGCCAGGGCTACACAGATATACCCTGTCTCAAAAAAAAAAAAAAAAAAAAAAAAAAAAGGCTTATGGTTTTATTGATATCATCATACTAATTATCAATATAATCAACATTATCAATCCTCTTTTATTTATTTTAAACATATACTAAAAAGATAGATTTTTTTTTAACCTGACCCTGTTCATGAAAACCAGCACTGCACATGTATCTAAGCAACTCTTAATGAGGAATGCTTAAGTAAAAGAAAACAAAAGTCAGTTTCTTCAAACCGCTTTTCTAGCTATACAAATGGAGATCCACATGGATTTTAATTTTATTTCTTTCAAATCAATCCATGACCACATACATATACAAACAAATTCTTCTCTCCAAGATTCTATAATAGAAATAATTCCCCAGTGACCCAACATTCTGCTCAATGTTCATACCAGTTTGTGAAAATTGGAAAATGATAAAAGATAGTGTCCTTAAACTAATTAAAAGCTATCAATATTAATTCATTTCTATTCAGATGATCCCAGTTTGTTTTAACAGACACATATGTAACTCTTATAACTTTTTGTTATTTTTATACAGACAATGAGGATACACACAATTTAGATATAGTAATTTGTTGCAGCAACTCAATCAATTACAATGTTCTGATAATAATGAATTACTTCTTACTTCAAACCTCTAGTTACAGGCTGGAAAGACAGCTCAGTGTTTAAGAACCAGAACTGTTCTTGCAAAGGACCTGTGTCTAATTCCCAGCACTCACATCATCATACACTTCACAACCACTTATAACTTCAGCTGCAGAAAATCCGGCACCCTCTTCTGGCCTCGACAGTCACTGCATTAATGTGCTCAAACCCACAAATAGGCAGAAGCATAATCAGATAATTAAAAATTAAATCTTAAAACTCCAAATCCATACATCCATTCTGCCTGAGGTGCTTTTAGCCCCAACTAGGAGGTCACAGCTAATTGGTTAAACAGACCCTAGGCAAATTATTCTATGCTAATTTTTCCTGAGATCTGAGTTCTCTGTGGATTCTGCTTTTAGTGTACAGTTTTAAAGTGGTACTTGTTAATATCTAAAAACAGGGAGCTTAAACAGTGGATGGAGCTTGAGGACTCTTATAGAACAATAGGAGGGTCCCTCCACCTCCCACCTCCCAAGACTGCATATTTCCATTCATTCTGCTGGCCCACAGGGCTTCACTCTTGCAGCCCCCCCCCCCATACCTGATCACGTTCCTCCTTTTCCCTACGTCTAACCCTCCCCTCTTTGGCCCAGTTCCTTCCCTCCCTCTGCCCTCTAGTTTCTTCTCCCTCACAAGTAGGACTGAAGCATGGGAGGACTGTCTAGAATGTACCAGAGACCTGGGAAGTGAGAGAATCTCAATACTCAAAGGGAGGGACTTTAGATGAAATGCCCAACAGTAGGGAGAGGGAACTTTGTAGAATCCACCTCCAGTAAAAGCCTTAAGTGGAGAGATGGGGTTGCCATCCAACAATCAAAAACTCTGACTCAGAATTGTTCAGAACTTCAGGGACAAAAATGGAAAAGAGACTGAGGGAAAGGATGTCCAGTGGCAGACCCAAATTGGGATCTAGCTCAAGGGGAAGCTCCAAGGCCTGACACTATTACTGATGCTATGGTGTGCTTACAGATAGGAGCCTAGCATGGCTGCCCTCTGAGAGGCCCAACAAGCAGCTGACTGAAACAGATGTAGATACTTACACCCAACCAATGGACTGAAGTTGGGGACCCCTGTTGTTGAATTAGGGAAAGGCTGGAAAAAATTGAGGAGGAGGGTGACCCTATAGGAAGACCAGCATTCTCAACTAACCTGGACCCCCGGGATCCCTCAGACACTGAGCCACCAACCAGGCAGCATACACCAGCTGATATGAGTCCCCAGACACATATAAAGCAGAGGACTGATGGGTCTGGATTCAGTCAGACAAGATGCACCTAACCCTAGAGAAACTTGGACTTCAGGGAACAGGGAGGTCTGGTGGGGTGGGGTAGAGTCGAGACATCCTCTTGGAGATGGGGGAGGAAATGTGGATGAGGAACTGTCAGAGGGTGAACCAGGAGGGAGATAATGATGGACTGTAAAAAAAAAAGATTAAAGATAATTTTTAAAGTATATTTAAAAAGAGAAGAAAAAGAATAGGAGGAAGGATTGTAGCCCGAAGGGAACAGGAAATCCACAGGAAGACCAACAGAACCAACTAATCTGGAACCTTGGGACTCTCAGAGACTGAACCAACCACGGAGCAAACACAGGCTGGACCTAGGCCTCCCCGCAGATGTGCAGCTTGCTCTTCATGTGCTTCCTGAATAACTGGAACAAGAGCTATCCCAAAAGCTGTTGCCTGACTGTGGGATATGTTCTTCTATCTGGGCAGCCTTGTCTGGCCTCAGTGGGAGAGGATGTACCTAGACTCTCAAGAGACTTGATGTGCCTGGGTGGGGGTATACCCAGTGGGGCCCCCACCCGCTCAGAGAAGATGGAGAGGGTGGATGGGGGAAAGATTGAGGGAGGAGTAACGGGGGGGGGCAGTGAATGGGATGTAAAGTGAATAAGTAGAATAAACAAACAAACAAACAAACAGGTGGCTTATTTAGCAATGTTTATGAAGTGGCCTTTTGCTTCCCTGAGTATCAGGGTATCTACATATTACTAATCCCGAAGGTTCATCAGCCCAAGCTGTCTTTAAGAAGTCAATTTTTCACATACATACAAGTGATTCCTAGCTCCATGGAATGGAGACTGTACACACATTCTCACATCTCCTCAACTGTACAGTTGCCAATTGTACAAATGTGCTAAGAGACGCAGATATGGAAATAAAATACAGAAAAAAAAAACACAGCCTCAATTTTTAAATTTCCTGATGCATTTGCTAGGAGCAATATAAACCAAGTGGCCATGCTGTGCTCCGAACAGTTTTCATGCCCTCATTCTTGCTAGCTTCAATCTCGGCTGATTGGTGGTTTCCTAGACGATAGATTGCTTAAGGTGAGGGATTAAAATTGGGATAAATTAATCAGAAACTAACAGAGGTACAAAAAAAGTTGAGGGCATTTTACATGGTCACATTTATTTCATGCTTTCCAGGAAAAGCATATAGCATGTGCCTAGCTCTAAAGGCCACCCTTTTACTCATTGATTGCCACATTCCATTTGTCACTGGACTGAAACTTCACAACCACTTTACAAAGTACCAGTATTTGCCTGTCTCTTATTTGAGGAAAACAGGTCCTGGAGCCGGAGGGGCTCAGGCACACTTGTACAAAGCACAGAGAGTATGATGTCCCAGAGCTTCTCGTCCTGAATTTATCTTACGGCTGCCCCTCACTAATCCAGTGTCTTTTTTGACAGGAAGATTTCCTGAGCACCATCATTGCCCCAAGCACCCCGTGATCTTAGGTTTCCAGAGGACAGCAGCTTCTGCTTCTTTTCACACAGTAGCAATTGGCATACAGTAGTGGTTAGGAAATGTTTGAACAAAATATATCTAAAAGAGAGGCCAGAACACATGTATCAGTCTCACTATCAATGTTTCCTCTTAATACTCCAAAACATTTATTTTGGGTGAGATAAATCGCTTTTTAAGGATCCCAGAACCTAGATACATAACATGCATTTGCCCAAACTGAAATTATCAATATGCTTCACTTCCATAAAGTCTTCAAAAAGGACAGTAGGAATCAATCAGTTTATGCCCTAGAAACTCACACCAGAAAGCCCAGGTTTGTTTCAGAAGCTGTGCTATGGATTAACAATCCACATAAAAAAAATGAAAAAGGACCAAACAACACATACTCAACAACTTCATTTGCATTACAAGTAGGTAGCCTGCCATGGTATTTTGCTACCCCACTGACACGTTGCCAGGGAACAACAGAAAAATAAAACCTGTGTGTCTACTCACAGGTGAGGAGCAGAGCTTGAATAAAACGAAGCTGCTATTCAATCTGTTATTCAGCTCACCACATAAACACACACTGGCTCTCTTCCCTAGCCAGGAGAAGAAGGATGACAGGGGCAGCCACCTGCCAACTGGAGGTCCTCAGCATGGAAGGACCCGGAGGTTCTGTGTATGCTGAACAGAATGTTGAAAAAGAGCAAAGAAAAGGAGATAGTGGCGTGGAGAACTTCTATACCCAGCCAGAGAAAGGGCATTTTAAATGTAACAGCAGCACCTCGGAACAAGGGAGTGAGAACAAGAGGCACCAATCACATTTGACAGCCCTAGCTAACCAGGAGGCATCATGGTGACCCATTAAAGCAAACACATTTAAAAAAAAAAATCAACAAACATTTATTAAATTGTGTAATCCGAGTCTGATTCAAAGCCCATTGTCATGGTTCTTAGCTGATTTTCTTTGGACCCTGCAAAGCATCCAGGAAAAAAAAAAAAAAGATATCTTACTAATAAATAAGCCAGGCTGAATACAAGGGAGCTATCCGCGTTTGCTCTCCTGATAAGGAAGAGAATCAAGAAACCTAAACTTAAAGCAATAGTATGCCTGACCCTGAAGTCCTCCTGTGCGGTCTGTACTGTATCCTGCTGTCGTGGTACACTGTCATCTCCAAAAATGCCAGTCTTCTGCTAGCCATCCCACTTGCCAAATCCTGAATCAGACAGAGCACGCAGAGTTGTATAGCCTGGCTTTACTTAGGCCCACTTTCCCCTTTCTAATGACCTGATGAATTTTTGAAAAGCCCTTCCTGCCCACACCAACTCTTTTCTTCATGATAATGTTACCTATTCAAAAATAAATGTACACCCAAGTAGAAAGCCTTACTCTATGTGAGCACATGGTCACCAGCACTTCACAGCACCCACGGTTTCTTTTCACAGCACCCACGGTTTCTTTCTTTTTTTACTCAGCTGGTCACATAGTGAAGCAGAAGCCACAGGAGGACTGGGTTTCACTGAGAATCTTTCTTTTCTCATTGTCCATAAAGAGGAGTGACTTCCATTTGCTATACAGTGGCATCACCAAGCTCATTAAAAGTGCAGAATTTCAGCTTTCCAAAGGTACTGCAGTTTTATATCCTTAAGTGTAGGGTATTTGTATACATATCATTGCCAGAAAAAAAAAATCTCTTTAAACTTCAAGCTATTAGAAAAAAAAAAAAGCATTTGAGGATCTTTGGAGACAAAAAGCTTGTGTGGATGATAACAATTCCTCGAGGGAAAGCTTGAGCCCTGAGTTGACAAAGGTACAGAAGGAGCGGACGGTGTGTTTGTCTCATTAATTAGATCCCTACAATTCAGCATTCTTGCTTAGTACCTAAAGAAAGCTGCATGCTGGGTCTGAAATCTCATCTATGAAATGGCTAGTGGCTGTGTTGACAGGTGAGAGAATTCTCCTCAGGTTGCAAGGTCCTGGGATAAGACTTTATCATAAATGTTCTTTCAAGGAGACACAAGATTTCTGTAGATTCTAAAAGTCAAATGCGGTTCTAGGAGAATGGTGTTCCTCATAGTCCTATAAATTAGAGATAATGTCACTTTCCCAGAGCAGTGATACTGCTAAGGCCTACCAACAGATATAATTTCATCATTAATGTGAGATAAAAAAAATCTTTTTTTTCAATAAAAAAATACAGATAAAAAGAGTTGGTAACTTGGGCATAAACTAGCATATACAGCCATAATAGAAGCTTTTAAAAGTATTTTTAAATTTAGTATGCAAAGATTACATTGATGAGGGAGTAATAATATTTCTATATAATAGAGTATATTATCTACTAAAATGCAATACCTACTGTACAATTAGAACATAAAAATTATAACTCACAAAGCCTGGTATTATTACATAGAGTTTAACTAGATGTCTGGTTCTGGTGTCCATTATATATATATATTTTTTTTTCAAACATATTCATCACAATTGTGTGCATCTATATCAAACCACTGAAATTTAATCCCCAACACAACTCTCCTGACATTTCTACAGCTTAACTGGCTAGATGCAGACAGAGAAAGAAAGGGTTCTAATGGTAAAGAGCAATGGCTCATCCTGCAGTTGATAAAGTCCAGACTGTCAGCAAAAGGGAGAAGAGAAAATTCCTATTATAACAAAACTAGGTTTTATCACAGAGTTTATCCAAACCACAAAAGGCTGGATAATAGCCAGGACATAAATGTATTTTTGAGTTGTAATCTCTCCACGTGTAGCTGAAGCCTGATACAGCAGACTTGTCCATAACAAAAGCTATGATGCCTAGACACTGGCTGTGGCATTTACAAACGCATCTTCCATGACAGACATAATAGAGAACCAAGATAGAAAAAGATTAAGGCAACGAAGAGGACTTTCTTTTTAAGCACTCATACCTTAGAAAGTGTAGAATTTATGTAAAGCCCAACTTAGTCAATACTGAAAAAAAAATTCTGAAAGAGTGTGATTTTCTTGGGGATAGGAAGAACAGTGATTACTATGCTGAACATGCGTGTAAAGCTCCATGACATAGTAACTAGTAGATTCTGTGTTTTAGAGTGACAAGCACATTCCCAAAATCTTTAAATATTTACTAATTCATTTGATATGTATACTAACCCTGTGAGACATACATGATCAACACTGTGACCCCATTTTTATATATGAGTAAAGAGAAGGACATCCATGTTAATCAGCCCAAAGTCACCAAAGAGCAAGAAAGTGATCCACCCCTTGAGCCAAGCACATCTGACTTCAGAGGTAGATTTAACCCTGCAGGTGCTGCATCAGTGTGCAAGCAAAACAACACCACAACAAGAACCTTAGCGATCTTTTTTTTCTCATGGTATTCCTAAGTGCTAAGATGGTAGGATACGAGGTTCATTTCTCTTAAATCTTTAGCACAACCAAGTCCTATGGTCCAAATACTAACCAATTTTTCTGGTTGGATTCCCTAGGTCTCTCTGCATATTCACATTAACTTGCTCAAATGTATACATCTGCATTCCTTATGTCCACATTCCTGGCCCATCTCTCTCTCTCTCACACACACACACACGCATATATGCATATATAGATGTGTATATATGTATATATGATGTGTGTACATATACTTAAACTTTAAAAGCACATGTTTTTATGACTAGCACCAGAAAATTAAAATATACATAACATTTTGTTTAAGCTCTATAACCTTTTCTTCAACAGTGAAAACTTGCTACATTTTCTGCTAACCCAGTTCAAATCCATGATTATGACTGTCTGCGGGAGGAAATCCAGTAAAAGTAATATCGGTGTTTCATTTACACAAGAGATGAGAGTGAATAAAGTAGATAAGACAGGAAATAATCAAGGATGGGATTGGAGATGGCTTACATCTGTATCTAAAAATCAGCTTCACATACCCCTATTATCAAGGATGCTCACAATCAAATCAGAATGCTTGATAATACATTATTTTAACCAAAGGTGAAGACAACTGTGAGATTACACCCCCCCAAAAGATCTCTCTGTGTCTCTGTCTGTCTCTATCTATCTTTTTCTCCCTCCCTTTCTCCTTCCCCTATCTACATCTCATGATGTAGCTCTAACGGGCCTAGAACCCACTAGGTAGACCAGGCTAGCCTTGAACTCACAGAGATTCATTTACCTCTGCCTCCTGAGTGCTTGGATTCAAAGGCCTGTGCCTACAAGCCAAATCTAATAACATTTTTATTTTCATACTGCAGGCTAAGGACGTAAGACAAGGAAACAGCTGCAGCCATTGCTTGGATTGTGTTTAAACTACAGATTCCTTGAGAGTCAAAGGAAGCTATCACAAAGCACTTAAATTGTATACAGTCAATAATATTTAGCTAATCCCCTATTAATTGTAAATGTTTCATAAATCTAAGTAAACTTTACTGTTCTCTGTCATAACTCAGATGTTAGTAAGCAAATATCAGAAAAGTAACTTTCAAGATATGTGCCAAATCTTTGGACTAATTTAGATGGTTTTCTTAAGCCATGGCTTGATGTTCTTTCCCAAGACATGGGAAGGTGGCCACAAATATTTATTCTAAGCTGTACTGGGTCATTCAAGTAAGCGAGGAAGTTGGAAAACACTGGGTACAGACTGATTCAACTTAAATTCTCTCTATGTGACCAACACTTGACTCTAAATGCCAACACCATCTTAGCCCTTGGAACTACAGTGATTTATAGTGAGAAGTTGAGCTAACAAATACTTTGACTTCTGTTTTTACTGAAACTCCTGAATCAGCTGAACCTCTGGAGTTTTACATGAGCACAAATGATACAATTTTACCATTTTCAACCACTTAAAACATTATCTCAACAACAACAACAAAAACAAGTATAAACACTAACCAATGTTTCCATTTGTTTACCCTACTACATTCAAATACAAATACATCAGATAATTGTTATTAGTACCATAATGTATATACACCAAAACATTTCATTAATAGCCCATAAGGAAAGGGGATGCTTACATAAAGTAAAAATCAAAGGCATTATTTTTAAGTCTGTATTTTGTCCAAATAACAGTAATAATCTTTTAAACTTCTCTTGTCTCATGTCCACTTCTATAGAGTCATGTAAATTCTGACTGATTGACTCCTAAGTATAAAATAGTATATAGTTTCACATTTGCAGAAAATTAATTTTTCATACAGAAAATACTGATTTTTAAGTAGAAGTTTATGTTAGATCAAAAAATTCATACTGCTTTTCAAATATGTGTGGTTTTGTACATATAAAATATAATATGATATTATGATGATAAACCTGTTATTAAACTCAAAACGGATGAAAAGTTTCATTGATGTGTATACATGGAATAATGGGACTTTGATTTAATTGTGCCTGCTTTCCATGAAAGCTTTTTAATTTATTTGAAATGTATAGAAAAAAATATTTGTGAAGTTAATATTATAAAAGTCGTAGCAACATGGTCAGCACATCAAAGATATGAATTTGTTTTCTGCTTTATAAAGTAGCTGCACATAAAGGTGCAGTGTTATAAACCAGACCCTCCTGTGCTCACAAACAAAATACATGAGACATTATCTCTCATTCTGACCCATACCTTTAGGTTGCTAAAGAGTCATTCTAGTCTGCAAGGATGAAGCAGGACCTTGGGTTGAGATGCGACATCCACATAAGATGTGAATGTTCCATTTAGAAAAGACAGCCATCTCTGTTGGTTTTATGAAATTTAAATGTCCTGGTTTGTAGAACTATATACATTGCATCTTCCTTCTGTGAGGCCCACCAGGGCACCCATGAAAAGAAGATGTATCTCAGTAGGGTTTTCCTTGTAAAATATTTAAATGAAAAATTGAGCATTTTAAGGCTTTTACAATCATTCTTTTTCATCATGCAATAAAATATTCATACAATGCAAAAACACTGCAGTTGTAACAGCATTTTAATTTTAAAAATAACCAATACAATAGTGATTCTGAAGAATGCAATGCAATCAGATAAAGGAAATATCAAGAGAAAAGGGGAAATTATATTTTTAATCTCCTAGAATTTAATATTTAACAAAAGTACCCTTCACTTTTATTTCAAATAAAAGCCTTTTTTATTAGAGAGATGGAGAGAAATTTAGTAGGCGTAGCACGGATCCCTTGCTTGTTTTATAGGTTCGCAATCTTGTAAAGTGGCATTATCACTTTATTATTCTATTGCTTTAACTTATTATGTGGCTAAGTTCACAAACCCAGAAAGACTCTTCCATTAACTACTTAGGAAGTAATTTGGATTACTTATTGAATTGGGGCTAGAACATTTCATTATAAGAAGAGCTGGCGAGGATAGCTCTATTAAAAGCTGAAAGAAGTATGGAAAAAATCTTAGAAGTTTTTAGCGAAAGTATGTTTGTTTGTTTTTTTTTTTATATATACATCCTATTTGCTTTGTGATGTAGAAACAGAGTAGATTAGGCTTGCTTGCAAAGGGTACGCTGTAAGTGAATTAAATGTAAAATATATATATCGTATGTGTCCAAATGAAAACAACATAACATGCATTTGTGGCCTGTATAATCAAAACCTAAAGGCATTATTGTCTCCATACGGGAGAAGGAAGGTACCTGTGGTTAAAGATGTTGGCTTAAGGTTAAACTAGGTCCACAGGTCACTACATAGTTCAAAGAAAAGTTTGTTTTCACTTCCTTTAAAAAAAAAATTGCTGGCACTATTTTCATAACATAAATTAAGTAAAGGCCATATGCTGTTATAACTTAAATCAGCAGTCATGTATGACCATCAGACTTTTCAAAAACAGTCATATCCTTCAACTTAATTAGGCATGTGCAAAGGTCTGTCCTTCTTACTCAAGTACTATGTATTTTGTCAGTTATTAGGAAGTTTGTAATTTTTCCTAAAGATAAAATTCCTAAGTATATCAGTATGTTCCTTAATGTCTCTTCAGTAAAAACAAACAAAAACAGGACTTTTGACATACATTAGGAGGTTGCCTTTGATGTCATCCAACTTTGTTTTAAAATTAACTGTTAGAACCCTGCGGGGAGACAGTTCCATTGGGCATGCAGGGGTTAATCTAAGAGTCAGGCTAGAGGGATAAGTGTCAGCAGGGGGGCATCTGATCTGCGAGTCCTTGTATCACCTCCCTGTTGGTGATCTACCTATACTTACCTTGCCCTGCGCTTAAGTCATCATGCTGCTGGTTGGCCTCTTGACTCTGGCATCCAGAGTTCCTGACACTGTTTTATCAACCTGGTTTTGCTCTGTGGTAAGCCTGACTTTGACCTAACCATCTGATTCTAATGCTCTGCTCTGGTTTTTGCTTTGTTTTGTTTTGTTTTGTCTTACTTCCTGTTTGCTATGTCTGTACTATCCCATGTCTTAATCTTTTACACTTAGATCTGGGTTGAATTTTGTTTTATGTTTTGGCACTTGTCTAAGACTAGATCCTAGCCAATTTATCTGTTCTATCAAAGAAGGAGAGATCACAGCCTACCGCCTTCACAGTTCCATTAGTCTGTCAAAGTTTTTAGATTGTTAAGCTATCTTTTAATCATATGCCTTCATAGTGCATAGTCTGAGGTTGTAAACATTTAATCAACAAACTTGATATCTCAAGATATCAAGAACTAAGTCTTAAAAAAATATTTGTTTTCTTTACCTACTAAACCTAATAAAATCCAATGAGTTTCAAGGCATCTTTTATTTATACTTTCTTTATCTTGAATTATAAAACTGTAAAAGGCATATGGAAAGACAAGGTAGAAAAGCTGCCCATAAGAATAAAAAATTTAAAAAAACAGACATAATAAAGCTTCACACTGTCAAATTTTTTTTGAAATACATATTGAGATAAAGGCACCAAATGAGGAAATTTTGACTATAGCAGGAAAAATTCCAGTGTTCATCTACAATTTGTAGATCTCCTGACTGCTACACACTAGTCTAAATTTGCTATCTATTATAAACCAAAAGTACTTGTACTTCTTCATGCACATAACAGAAAGATGTTCCCTTATGGTTAAGCAACTGGGTTGATTCAGTTAAAAAAAAAAAAAAAAAGGTTGATGACCTTTGTATAAAACTTAGTCATCAAAAGAAAGAAAGAAAGAAAAATAGGAGAGTAGTCATAAATGTATTTTACTTATTCAGTACCTCAAAGAATAAAATCATGTACATTTGTAAACCTTACGTTGGGTTATAAAGTCAATTAATAAACATTGCATATTCAAACCCTTTCTGAACAATATTTTGTAAACAATGCTAATGTAAAGGAACTGGCAAACATTCCATGTATGAGTAATGGAAATTATTTTACACTTCTTTGATAAACTATAGTTCAGAAAAGCCAGTGATCCCAAGCTCGGTATTCAGACAGTCATACCAGACCACTTCACATGCTTGTCTGGGAAACCAACCACAGAAGATAAACATTATATAAAAATGCTGAAAAACTAGAATTGCCCTCAGAATCACTCTAGAGTACATCCTACATATTTGTTTGCTGGCTGAATAAGGAAGGAAATTCTGCAAAACAATTGATATCTTCCTCCATTGTGACAAAATGGTGTTCTGAGCTTCTACTAAGAAATGTCAGTGAGTGTCACTTGGTGTCAGGCCCAGACTCCAACCCAACCCTGGTACAAAAATCAAATTGTATCTCACCTCTTTCTTCCTATTAATTTCTTATTGAAAGCATGAACATGTGAAAATCCTGAAATGTGTTACCTAAGAGTCTTCCCTAAAAGCAATAAATCGTCACATGTTAGTAGCAACTTAAGAGAAAATGTACTGAAATGTCTCCCCTGGGATATGGGAGTCTTCAGCGGCTGCAAGATGCTTAATGGATTTTTCTCTTTTCGCCTTCTCCGTTATTTCTAGGAGCTGAACAACAGTAAATGCTCAATGTATTTTTTTATTATTCATACATAATCCTAAATGGAATTTTTATGTCCGAGGCAAGATGAACAGAGGTGGTCAATAATGCAAATTTCCAAACAAAAGTAAGTTCTCCAGAAAGGAAATATTTCATCTCTTTCTCCCTCTCCCATCACCTGGCTTCCTGGCCTATATCTCCTACAACTGTCTGTTGGGACCCTCTAAAAGGCCCCAAACTCCATGTCCAGTATAAATCTATTTCAAGTTCTAGGTACCCAGAACCAACCTGACTTCAAAATGCAATTCTAAACTGGGCAGAGCTGTGGGGAGGGGACAGTCTACACTCAGAAGTGTTCTAACCGAGCTGGAGTCTGTAAGGCTGATGGGAGTGCTGCAGGTGGCAGGCAGAAATCCCTGCACTAATCCTTCGATAGACATAGTCACTGAGCACATGTGTCACTATTCCTTGGAGAACTGCTTCATAGCTTGGGTGTAGAAGAGTTCTCTCTACCACAAACACCCTCAGACTCATCAGCACTCCAGAACGGTGCTTTTGTTTTCTTCTGCATGACTGCTGTGGAGAGTTTTACTGAAAAAATGTAACGGTTGATAATGGAGAAATGCTTCAAACAGGGAGAATCAAACTGGACCAACTATTTATCTAGTGTCATGCACCTTAAGAAGCTTCCTATCTCTATTCTTTTTCCTCTTCTTCCTCTGGTGTTCCTATGTGAGGAAGCACTCCTGAAGTTCCACATGGGGAAAAACAACAAACACTAGGACTTGGAATTCTTTGTAACCTGAGATAGCCAGATGATCTCAACTGTTTCTGGGGGCAGCAAGATGACCATTGGCATTTTCTACTTTCAAGCAGCCTGCCTTGGGACACTTAGCTACCTGGGGTCAGTTCACTCAAGAGGTAGAAAGTCTTTGTTACTTTTAAGGCATGGCTGTTTTTTAAGTAATCACTTTTTTTTTTTTAACCCAAAGAATTTTTTTCCTTTTTCCAACCACACTAGGTCCTGTCCCCCACTGTTATCAATAAAATGTGGAGGTGAATACAAATTACTGTCTGCCTAGTAACCCCTGTGAAACATACTGGAAGACAGAGAAAAATCAACTCTTTAGGATAGGAACCAGTGAAAACCCAAGTAGTAAGAAGAATTTCAGGCCAACAACACTAGAATTTTAATTAAGCCATTTCCTTGTAGCTTGAGGTTTTTGTTTCTTTGGGGGGTTTTGTTTGCTTGCTTGCTGGTTTGCTTGATGTGGCAGGTGGTAGTGTACTACATTAAGAAAGAAAGGATTGTTTCTTTCATATGATATTTTGGCTGTTTTTATTTTTCTCTTGCAGAAAACTGGCATAATGTCAGGGAGAAATGTTAACAAAAAATTCAGCTTTTCTACTGTGGTTAGACCACATTCTTAAATGTTTTCTTGTACTATATTGGTATGTAGTGCAATTGTAACTCTATATATTAATGTATACGGCTAGGAATGTGGCTTCCCCAATACATTTCCACTGTCTTATACCTCCATGTGAAGACAGAACTGTGTAGTTTGCATCTTACGCACGTTCGCTTCAGGCACTTTCCCTAATTTGCTTACGTGCAATTATTATTTAATTTAAATCAATCTCTTATCACTTACAACCAATATGTTTAAGAAGCATTGCATCGTTGGTGGATAAAATTTTAATCGCGTATGTACAGCAATACAGGTAAACAATATTTTCGAGGCAGCAGAGCTTTCCCTACATATAGAAGACAATTTGTGATTGTGTATTCTGCCACATGGCTTGGAAGCTGCAGGTTAAGCAAATTACCTTAGGGAATTTCTTCTCAATTCTGCCCATCACGTAAGTGAATTATCCCGTCTGAGGCTTTTGGTGAGGGCTGCATTTTTTTTTTTCCTCCAGCTACCTTCCTGCTTAGCAGCCTAAAGGGACCATCACATCAGCAGCACCTTCCAGAGTCTGTTGCATCCCAGCTTGAACACACTAAACTCAAGGCCTTTGAGATCTTTAAAGCCAATCATACGTAAGACACATTCTATAGAGCAGGGCTAGCTGGTTACACTTCAGCACCAAACAATATTTCCAGCTTTCTGATATACATGTGTCACCTCTTTGTGACAAATAGCTGGTATTAATTAGGCACTAGACTTGGTGAGATTGCTGTTATTAACGGAGAGAAGATGGGTTGGATTTAATTGTGTGTGACTTCAAAGTCAAGTGACTGATATTTCAAGCATCATTTAAAATGTTTGCTATTGAAGTCATTGTATTCACATAAAGACTGTCTAAAAATATAAAGGAGACTGATGAGAAAGAGCTGAGTGCATTTGTACATTTATCTCATGAAGTATATTTGATGTCATTTTACTAGTATTTTCAGCTGGCTTATGTAATATTTATTTGTTTTGGTGCATAAAATTCTTATTAATAATAGACTTTAAAGTTCTCAAAATTAACACTCAGCAAAAAAAAATAATTTGTTTACAGTGATAACTGCTCTTAAAAAGACAAGCTTATAATTTACTTCAAATATATTTTTGATGGAAATGGAAAACATGCTAACTGAATCTAGTTACTTTGATAAACATACCATGTACCTATAAAAATAATTAAGAATATCAAAATAAATAATAGTCCTTTATGTTTTTAAACACAATTTTATTCCAGGTTATTACAGAGAAAGCAATTTTGTAACCTGAAGACTAAACTAAAACCCAATGATTAGAATGATTTAATGATGAGTAGCTTCTGCTATATTTATACAAAAAAAAGTAAGGCTGAAACATTGCCTTACTCAAGATAGTTCAATACGTGTAATTAGTAATAAAAAAAAAAAAACCACAATAGCAATTAAGAGATTTATTTACTGGAGAATTAACATAAAATACACAAGACAATTACATGAAATTTTGCTTAATTGAAATGCAATATATTGTAACAAAATATCCCTTGGGTATTGTTATAAGAATAGAAACATAACCAGGCATTGGTGACATACACTCTTAAGCTCAGGACTACATAGGCAGAGGCAGGTGGATCTCCAAGTTCAAGGCCAGCCTGGCCTATAGAGATAGCTCCAGGACAGCCAGCCAGAACAAGAAAAATAAAAAAGAATAGAAATATAATCCATGATAACCTAAGTTAATGCCAACTAACATATTGCTACATGCTTTAAGATGAAATCAAGAAAAGATACCCATATGGCAAACAACACTGAGTCATTATACTTGCATTTTATTTTTTCCCTTTTTTCATTCGTGATCACATAGAGTCACAAAAATTTTGTCAAAAGGTTATGCTTGAGTCATGGAAGATAGTGGAATAGGAATAAATATTGCTTGTCTATTAATTCAAGAACCTGAAGGAAACATTGATCCATAACTTCAAACAGAGCTGAGGAATGTGGCAAGACAAGAGAGGATCACAGTGAACAAAGGCCTGGGAGCGAACACATAAAATACCGAAACATCCAATGCTAGGTTTATAAAGGGACAGACTCTTGCCTGAAGCTCTGGATAAAGGGGTAGGGTGGGCATACATTCACCCTATCTTCACAGTGGGTCTATAATCAAAAAAGGTAAAGAAAAGAAAAGAAAAGAAAAGAAAAGAAAAAAGAGAAGAGAAGGGAAGAAGAGAAAAGAAACTCTCAAAAAGCAAACTTACAAAACAAAATTTTAAGAAACAAAGAAAGAAGTGGCCTCTAGGAAACCACCCAACTTCACTGGTTGACGTCACTACACACAACATGGGAAAGGAGGAACCAAGACCTGAAGAAATTCTGCAGCTCAACTCTCTGTCAGCAAGAGGAGAAAATGATACAACACTTTCTCCAAGATCCAAAAGGCTCCCTGCATTTCACATGCACAGCAAACACACATACACACTGCAACCACACACAGCAAACACATGTGCACACACACAACACATGCATGCATGCACATACACACACATACATGCATGCATACACATACACACACACACACACACACACACACACGCACACATACACACCCACACATGCACATTCGCACACAGACATGCATGTTAAGAGGTAAGACCTAAAGAACCACAGAACCATGTCAACACCCTGGAAGAGTTTCCTAACTGAAATTCAATGGAACAAGCTTACTTAAACCAAGACAGTATCTTAATGCATTGGTCTCCTGCATACTTGCAAAAGTCGAATATCCAGTGTCATAGATAAATACAAGCAGATACAAACTACATTGTTCTGACATGGAAACCAGTGTGGGGAAAATAGGCTACCCTGGAAAATAGGCACTGGGCAGGTTGGAATTCTCTGAAGAAACACACCATGCTGTCAGCTCCGAAACTACCAAGGATGTAGTGACCCAAGACACACATTTGACTCCACAGGTAACAAGGTTGAACTCCACTGAGATACTATATATTGACAAATCTAATCAAACAGGTTTAAACCAGAAACAGGCAAGCAGCTCTCATTCCAGCAGAGTTAAATCTGTAAGATAACTCACGGGGGGAATGATATTGAGCGATATTATAAATTATTTTACTTTATTTTTATTTTAGTTAAAATTGATTTTACTAAATTCTCACCCTTATATAAATACTTCATATTTTGAGTTTTGTATTGCTTGATTACATTTAATAACCATTCTGTTTCTCCACTTACTCTGCTGTGATCTCTCTACTATTTCAATTACCAATAACCTATAATTCTCCCCTCTCATTTTTACCTCATTTCTCTTTTCTTCTATCCTCTTAACCCCTCTATATCTTCATAATGATAATTTTCTGTCTCTTTGATAATCTTGAGGTGTGCTCATAACAATATCCCAATACCCATGTTCTGTTTCCCTTTTCCTTCTTGTGACTGATGCTCATATAAAAATTCCTAGTCTTACTGAGTTCATTCTCAATTCATACCCACGTTAGTAGCTAGCATCCCATTATATATACCATGCTTCTTCCATTATTCTCTAGGTTTTAGAGTTGAAGAGGCAATTGTTTTAAATAGTTATCACTACATTTTCATGGTTGGCTTATCCATAAGTTGATGTTGCTTCTGCATTTCCCCGACCTGTGGGGCGTTCTGCAGCGGACAGAGACTGAGGCGGGACAAGAGACACAAAGAATGAGAGCAAGACAAGTGTCTGATCAAGCTCTGAAAACTTTACTTTAGGGATGGCAATATAAAACAAGCAGGAGGAAGCTTCAAGGGAGGGGGGAAGAGACCCGGGGGCTTTCTGAAGACCAGGTGGCAATCTTCAGTTTCTGGAACCAGTGGTCACAGTGTCCTCCACACCCACAAATATTCTTACTGTTAGACTACACATGTTCTCTCGGGGCTGTATCACATTTTCACAAGGCTATGGTTACGGCCATGGCTCCTGGCACTGCATTAATAAAATACTACCAGAGTGGTATTGTATTCACAGAGTGGTATTCACAATACCTTAAGCACATGAGCACAAGGTTTAGCTACTTAGCTATACTCCTGATCCAAAGAGAAAGAATACCTCAGCCTACTGCAGTCTAGTCCCACTTAAGCATTATAAAGAATTCCACTGGGAAGTGGAGGTGGGAAATGGTGCTTTGAAGGACACATGCTCCACCATGTTCATAGCAGCCTTATTTATAATAGCCAGAACCTGGAAACAACC
>NW_022196906.1:85315890-85320219 GCF_008632895.1 Mastomys coucha | reverse complement strand
TTGGAGGGGAAACTGGGAATGGAGAAATTTACATGTAAATAAAGAAAATATCTAATAAAAAAAAAATCAATCGTGGTTGGGCCCAGATGTGCTAGGTCCAATACAGAAAAACAAGAAGCACTAAAATCAAAACAACATGAAACATCAAAAAGTTATCATCTGCACACTAATAGATTAGAAGAAGAGTGAATTACATGAAAGAATTCAAAAAGGTAATTATAACAATGTTGAACACAAAGAAGACACAAAAGGACATTTGAGTGGACTTTAAAAAGAATAAAAATAAACAACTGAAGTAAATAATAAAATTCATGCAGAATATGAAAAGGGAATTGAATGAGGAGATGGAAATACTTTTACATTAGCTTGAAATTTTGGAAGTGAAAAGGTGAAAATTGTGTTTTAAATCTATCGAAAGCTTCACCGAAAGAATAGATTGAGTTGTGGAGTGTTGCGTAACAGTTTCCTCTGGGGTAAAACTATTACCCCATCCTGTAGGGAAACTTGTCAAAACTCAGGAAGGAAGCAAGTTAGAAGCTTCAGAAAGTTCTTAGAAATTTACCATATAGGCTCAGCACCTTCATAGCCTCAAACTTACATACATAACAAGGACTGCGGAGCAATATAAACCAGTCTAGCTTCCTAGAAGGGACAGATACCAGACAAGCTGCCTGGAAGGGGCTCAGTCCAGCTGAGATAGACACTCTCTAACCTACTGAACTGCAGCAGGTTGAGCAGTGAGTTCTGAGTTTCCAACTTTCATGAGCTGTCACAAATGCTGAGGTGAGCTTTCGGCAATGCAGCTGTCTTTGAGTCATTTCTGCCTCTTTAAGTAACACTTCACTCATACTCCCTGTCATATTGATTCACCAAGTTAGACTTTGATGGAATCCTTAGTTTTGTCTGTCACTGGTCTCCTTTCTGGGATGAGTGGATATTTCTACATCTTCCCAGGAATAGTGTCCACAGCTTGAGCAGAATGTCAGGACTTAAAAACTAGGTAGGTAGACTAGAACATCAAGACAACAGTCAAAAACATGAAGAAAACCTTGAGATCTCTTAACATTGTGATGGTTCCACTTCAATATCAACTTTACTGGACTTAGAATCACCATAAAAGCACAATTTTGTGGATCTATGAAGGTGTTCTGTGAATGAGGATGGGACCATCCCATGGGGCTGGGGTCTGAGAAGGAAAAAAAAGGGAGAAAACATCTGAGCACTAGTATTCATCTCTCTCTGCTTCCAGATGAAATATTACCATTTCTTTACCATAACCAGCCTCAAGCTCCTGCCGTCTCTTCTGCGCCATTTTTGGACTTTATCCCCAGACTGTGACCCAAAACGAAGTTTCCCTTATTAAGTTTTGTATTTTTGTTTTGGGATGTTTTTTATTTATTTATTTATTTATTTATTTATTTATTTATTTGTTAGGATAGAAAGAAACCCTTTTGGTAAAGTAAACAGAATCTGTGGTCTGGGTAGAGACCTAACACTCTGATTATTCCAGATCAATGACTTCAAAGGCCCAACACTTTTAGGAAGATAGGTTCACCTCAAGCCACATTGAATAGATGGGCAGAATAATTAGTCCTTTAATAAGATGATGTACTTTCCCCCCCTTGAGTCTTTACACCTAATATGGTAGCTAATGTAATATAGTGCCTAATTTTCTGAATTATTAAAAAACAAAATCATCTCCTTTTCTCCCTTCTATTTCTTTTGTAAGCATGTTTTCCTTAACAGTCTGCTCTCCCCACCCCACCCCCAATATTTTAGGTTTCCTTACTTTTCCTTTAAAGCCTCCTGCCCCACCATGGGGCTACTAGTGTGTCATGTGTCTGACCTCTGTGCCAGTTTAAATGCCATACTCTTCGTTCTCTCCTCGATTCTCCTTCAATCTGCTGCTGGGCCTTATTCATAGTAACCAGAAACAGGAAACAACCCTGGTGTCCCACAAAAAATGTAGTTCATTTATACAATGGAAACCTATTCAACTATTAAAAACAAGGGCATCATGAATTTTGCGAGCAAATGGATGGAACTAGAAAATATCATCCTAAGTGAGGTAACCCAGACCCCAAAGGACATACATGGTATGTACTCCCTGATAGTGGATATTAGCCAAAGAGTACATAATATCCATGATACAACCCACAGACCATATGAGGTTTAACAAAAAGGAAATCACAAGTGTGAATACTTCAATCCCACTTAGAAGGGGGAACAAAATAATCGTGGCAGGTAGAGGAAGGGAGAAACTTGAGTGGAAAAGGGGATGATGGAAAGGAGAAAGGGGGACAGGATCATGTATGGGGAGAGACAGAACAGAAGTCCAGAAGGCTAGGAGAATGAATGGAAATATGCAGCTGTGGAGATGGGGTGGAGAAACCTCTAGAAATTCCCAGATACCTGGAATGTGAGAGGCTCCTAGGTCTCAATGTGGATGACCTTAGCCAAAATGCCCAGCAATGGAGAGATTGAGCTTTCAGTAGATAGACAGGGCCCCCTGTGGGGGGATGGGTTCATCAACATACCTTCAAAATTTTGATTCAGGACCAAAACTGGAGCAGAGATTGAAGGAAAGTGACTGACCCAACTTGGGTTCCATGCCATGAGCAGGCACCAAACCCTGACACTATTACTGATGCCATATTGTGCTGGCAGACAGGAACCTAGCCTGGCTAATCTCTGAGAGACACTACCAGAAGCACACTAAGACAGATGCAGATACTTACAGCCAAGCACTGGACTGAGGCTGAGGAAGCTTAGAGAAGAGGTTAAGGGGAAAATTGAAGGAGCTGAAGGGGATGGCAACCCCATAGGAAGACCAACAGTATCAACTAACCCAGAACTTTTTAAGGTCCCAGATACAGAGACCAACCAAAGAGCATACAGGGCTGGTCTGTGGCCACCACCCACCACCCCATACCCCACCCCCACCCCACACACATATGTAGCAGACGTCTGACATGTCTGACCTCAGTAGGGGAGGATGCACCCAATCCTGTAGAGGCTTGATGCCTCATGGAGGGTGGATGCTTGGGGTGAGGGGAGCACCCTCTCACAGACAAAGGGCAGGGGGAGTGGAGTGAAAAACTCTGAGAGCACGGCCTGAATAGGGGATAAAAACATTTGGAATGTCAATAAATAAAATAATTAATTAAAAATAAATAAATGAATATCCAAGGGCAGTAATTCTCTTTGGATTTATCTTAAACTAAATTCAGCAAAGCTTAAAATATGTAACAAATTATTTGCACATTAATATACCATATTTAGAAAACCAAAAAATTTATATATCTGCTGCTGATATTTGCAGCTTGTGTTCCCTTGTCATTTTCTTTTAACTTCTAACAAAACTGCTTTTGAGCTTTTGTTTGGAACCTCCCTTACATTACTTTAATGGGACTAAGAATCTCAAGACAGGGATAAATTCCCCTGTATCACTTCATCAAGTATTTTGTCACAGCAATAAGAAAAGAAAGTAACTAATACCAAAATTATTAAAAACCGAAATTTATGAGTCACACAGAAATAGATGAAGAAATATAAGCCAAAGGCAAAGAAAATACAGTCTATAAAATCATAGAAACTGTGTCGAACATACAAAAATATCTGTCCGGCCAGATATAGGAGGCATGTAAAATGACAAACAAATACAAGAGTAGCTTCTTCATTTATTACAAATATAGCATAGGCTGTGCAGATCAAGGAGAAATGTTTAAAGTTGAAAGAGAGAAATACCAGTGTGTACAGGCAAACTGATCATGATATACCAGACTTCCTAATGAAAACCCGAAAGTCGCGGGGGATATGAGATACAAGCTTTCTTTTCTTTTCTTTTCTTTTCTTTTCTTTTCTTTTCCTTTCTTTTTTTAAGATTTATTTACTTTTATTTTAGGCATTTTTGTTCTAGGAGTACTTTGTATGATGTACAGTAAGTGAGTACCTAGTGCCCATGGAACCAAAACAGGGCACTGGCCTCCCTAGCACTAGATATACAAATGGTTGTAAAGCACCATATGAATGCTAGAAAGCATACCCAGGTCCTCAACAAGAGCAATAAGTGTTCTTAACCACTGAGCTGTCTCTCTGGGATGATGTTTTTCAAACTCTAAGAGATAATAATAGTCCATGCAGATTACTAGACTTAAATCTGTATTTCCATATTCCAAAGTCAGAGAATACCAAGCACACATGCACACACATGCAAATAAATATGGTTTAAATATGCAAGTCAATAAACGGAATACAAAATATAAGCAGACCTGAGACCAGAACCCAGACTATCTAACAATGTATATGTGAAAAGCCTTTGGTAAAGTT
>NW_022196906.1:85311444-85315880 GCF_008632895.1 Mastomys coucha | reverse complement strand
AAACTCTGAAAAAAGGAAAAATTGAAAGATCATACCTCTAGCAAAGGCTGTATGGAACAAATCTATGTCTATCATTATAGAAAATAGAGGAAAATTCAATGTGTCTTCACTATAATCAATAAGGAAAGGAAGGAAGGAAGGAGGGAAGAAATGTAGGAAGGAAGGAATGGAATATAAACAAAAGGGAAATGTCAAATGGTTCTTATTTCAGATTATATAGCCCTGCATATATAGGAGAACCTACCTATATACTCCATCAGAAACTCCTAGAACTAAAAAACACTTTCAGGAATCTTTGGCAACTGTCCAGTGACTCCCAAAACAATAGAGACTCTTACCTTTCCTCTTCATTGTGTGCCAGAACTTGAGAGTGATGACTTATTGCTGAACAAACAACATTCTTCTGTCATAGAACTTGGAGAAGTAAAGCTAGAGGTCTACTTCTTGACGGCTAGATCTCATAGTGTCTGAAGGTGTTATGCAAGATACTAGAGGAGAAAATGTATCAATATCCCTACCTAGTTGTGAATCCTATGAACTACAATAATGGTCATGATAATTAATGGAAACATTAATAATGGTCACGATAATGATAAGTATTCATAATGGTCATGATAATTAATGGTCAACATTAATAATGGTCATGATAACGGTAAACATTAACATTCTGAGTAATCAGTTCTCAACAATTAGGGCAGAGACTGTTTCTATTTGGTACCTTCGATAGTGACTAAAATTTTAATGCAAGATGTTGTATTTATACTCTAAAGTGTATGCTTAGATCACCCTTAAAAATCTCTCAATTGTTTTCATCTCTTCAGGTTATAATTTATTTTTTATTGGTTATTTTATTTATTTACATTTCAATTGTTATCCCCCTTTCTGGTTTTCCCTCCACAAACTCCCTATCCCATCCTCCCTCCCTCCTACTTCTATAAGGTTGCTCCCCCACCCTCCCACCCATGCCCTAGCATTTCCCTATGCTGTGGCATCTAGCCTCCACAGAATCAAGGGCCTCCCCTCCCATTGATGCCAGATAAGGCAATCCTCTGCTACATATGCAACTGGAGTCATGGGTCCCTCTTTGGCTGGTGGTTTAGTCCCTGGGAGCACTGAGGGGTCCCGTTAGTTGATATTATTGTTCTTCCTATGGAGTTGCAAACCCCTTTGGCTCCCATTTTTTTTTCAATTTAATTGTTTACAGGGACTGATATCATTGCTTTCACTAGTTACAGTCATTCATTTGACAAATACTGTAAATCAGTGTAGTTATAGCAAATTAGATGTGTGTGAATTGTGCTTTAATGAAATGTATATTGTCTGGGGAGAGAAAGAAATCTTAAAGCAAGATAATGATAAAACCAGTGAAATACACAAAACCTTCTGTGATATGGGTAGAGTTACAGGAAAGCTGGGTTAAGTGTTAAGGAAAGCCATCTCCAGGAAGGTAACAGATAGGCTAGGCCTTAGTGGGGAGAGTTCCAAACAAAAGAAAGCCCTTTCAAGGTTGTAGAGACATAAGAAAGCAAAGAGCGTGCCATATCTGCTCAATAGTTAGGACAGAGAAGGGCTGTAACAAATCTATGCAAGGAGTTTGAATTCTATACTACCTAAGAGGAGATGCCAGGCTAAAGAACAGCTCCCCTCCAGCAAGCCTTCTTGTTAGCCAAACCTTACTTCAAGGGCTAAAGTGGTTACAATCAAGGAGAGCTACAGCTCCAACTCAGGGACAGTCAGTCAAACCAGTGCTCTGAGATTTAGTTGAAATCTCAAGGTTAATCCCTAAAATTACTCTTCTTTCACTTTATTTCTCAGTTTAATTTGATGGTTTTAAGGGTAAAATGTTTTAAGGGTTACATTGTTCATTTCTTAAAGATTTGACTTGGGTCTTCTGCAAGAGAAGAAAGCATTCTTAACCACTTAACCATCTCTTTGGCTCCAAGGACAAATATTCTTAATGACGCTATTCTAAGCTAGTAATGAAAGCTCAATCATGGGTATTCATTAGCTTCAGAGATTATGTTAACCAAGTATCCGATTATAACATTGAGATCACCTCCTTTTAGAGCTTAAATGAAGAAAGCACCCAAAACACCTTTAAGAATCTATGGTCAGAAAAAAAGAGGGAAGGAGTTGAGAAACATCAAATGAATGTTTGTTTTTGTCTTGACTATCCTGAGATACAAAGGACATTTTCCTTCTATCTCAGAAAGATGCAAATAAGTCATGTAGCCCAGGAATGTAAAGACCTTATTAGCTTACAGCACAGGAGGATTCCTGAGGTTTGATGTTTTCTGATTTTTTAAAGCATCTGCCTTGAAATTTTTATCACATAATTATGTAAAACAAACTATTATGCTTTATAATATTTGCACTGGTGATTGTAACATCTTGCAAATCTGTAAGCATAAGAGCAGCCAGACAGCGCATTGAAAGTGAATCTAAAACACTAAAAGAATAGAAGTCAAGTAATGCATACTAACGTTTCGCATACGAACAAAACCAAGGTTATAGATATATCCCTAGAATTCAAAGTGCTCCATTTAGCTTAACAAATTCTACAAAGAGAAAGGGGGAGAGAGGGGGAAGAGAGGGGAGGGAGAAGGGGAGGGAGAGGGAGAGAGAGAGATTCATGTTTGATAAATTAGGCAATTTATACAAACTGGAGATTTTTAAAGTATATTTTAGTTTGTTTATGTTTATATGGATGTCTGTACATCACTCTAGTACATGTTCATTCCATTCTGGAGGAGCATAAAATTCATTTAAAGACTAGATAGCATACAGACTACTAACTTAATCTAGACAGCTTTGTATATAGTTCTGGCTCAGTAGATTACAAATAGACTTCATTCCAATGTTCTTCAACTTGATAATATATATATGCATATATAAATATATATATGTACATATATACATATATATATATTTGTTTGCTTGCTTGTTTTATTGATACAGGGTTTCTCTGTATAGCTCTGGCTGTCCTGGAACTCACTCTGTAGACCAGGCTGGCCTCAAACTCTGCCTGCCTCTGCCTCCTAAGCACTGGGATTAAAGGCATGCGCCACCACTGCCTGGCTATATATTATTTTATTAAATGAGCATGTTCTCTAATAGCAAGAGAACATGTACTCTTTATGTACATGTATATACTTAGTACATGTACTAAGTATATAAAATGCATGAAAAAAATCCAAAGCATATACTCCTTCTAGTAAGAAGCTGCTGCCATTGCTGCTGCTGCTAGTGATGATGATGATGATTGATGATGTATTAGATGAAGTGTTTTCTCACTTGGTATCTAGTCCCTCTATTCCAAACTGTAAATTTGAACGTCTTGATGTGTACTCATCCATTGTTTACCTTTTGCTTTCTATATCATTTTCTATGGACAAATTACAAAATACTCTCAACCAGTGCCACAGATGTTCACTGACACCTTGCAGTGTCTTTCCAAAAGGCTGACAGAACTATTGAAGTTCCTTGGTCAATACTCTTCCCTACCTAACTAGCCCATGTGGAAAACACAAGGCTTATTCACCTCCATGACTACATTCAAGGATATACTGCAATCAACAATGTTTCATTTAAAAAAGATGAAACTAAAATTTGCTACCGCATTTCCGTAGGGGCTCAATAACTCCATTGCTTTTGAGTCTCAGTTTGAGAAGTAATTCAAAACATAGGTTAGAAGGAGCTTATCATGTCACTGGAGAAATTCTGAGAAATCTATGGCCAGTGTTGGGAGGATTCAACATAGCATGGTGAACTACTGAAAACCGTAATGATACCAGGCAGGGAGTTCCTTTCCTATAGAAGATAACATCTGTGAGGGAACCAGGGAAGATGTCTGAAGAGAGGCTGACAAGAACACTAAGGAGAGGACCCATGTCTAAAATGGTCCTGTGACATCCACATGTGTTCCCAGGCATAATCATGCTTATCTTCACACATATGAATATGTGCAAACACATATATACAGTCATATATATGCCATACACATGGTAAAATAGATAACTCTTAAAAGTCTCATGGTTAAAGATGTTAAGCATAATAGCCATAAAAACTTTAAGATGCCAAAATAAATTGGGCTAACAAGACTGAACTTTCATGAAAGAATCATAATACAGTATGAGAATTAAAATACAAATAAATGAAGAGATTTGTCTGTTTATGGATAGGGAGCATTAACTTGATTTTGTTCTTAACAACATCAGTAAGATATTTTGACAATAAAGAAGTTAGTTATAGTATAAGTGTTTTTAAAAAGAAATGAATTTTCAGAACTTCAATTTTCTAGAACTTTAAAAAAACTGCATGTTTACAAATATATACATTATATAAGTAACCACATTTCTTTTTTTTTTTAAACAAACAAAACCCCTTTATTATAATTCAAAATTCCAGATTACATTAATATCATTATTTTTTTTTGA
>NW_022196906.1:85304440-85310236 GCF_008632895.1 Mastomys coucha | reverse complement strand
TGTAGACATTGGATATTAGCCCTCTATCAGATATAGGGTTGGTAAAGATCTTTTCCCAATTTGTTGGTAACCACATTTCTTATTAAACATATTAAAAGGGAATATTCTTGGATTGCCTGTGACCAAAGCCAATAATTTGCATCTAATAGAGAGAATGATATAATTTTACTAGCATTTTTAAAATGTATGAAAAATAGTTGTAAATATGTAATTATTGAAAGAATTTGATACTGAATCAATTTTTAGTTATTAGGAGAAAGGACAAATATTGAAAATTTTGTTTAAATATGTGTAATATTTAACATAGAACATAAGGCATTACTGAAATTTAATAACCGTATGTAACATTTTTAAATGTTTTATTATTATTTTATGTGTATGGTGTTTTGCTTCCTTGTATGTCTGTACACCATAGGTGTGCCTGGTGCTACAGAGGCCAAAAGAGCATCAGATACCCTTGAACTGACTGAAGTTGCAGATGATTACAAGTTTCCTCGTGGGTTCTGGGAACCAAACCTGGGTCTTCAGAACAGTGAAATCAGTTATTCCCATCCCCACCGCAGCCCTCAAGCACTGAGACATCCCTTCAGACTGAAATCAGTTATTCCCATCCCCACCCCAACCCTCCAACCACTGAGACATCCCTTTAGACTGAAATCAGTTATTCCCATCCCCACCCCAACCCTCCCAACCACTGAGACATCCCTTCAGTCCACAACTTTTTCTTAGTGTTTATAAAATTATTTGTTCACATTGTAAAAAGGAGTAGCAGAAATCTGATGAACTCTGAGGGAGATCATGTTCCTCTCACTACATATAATGTATTGTGATCCAATGATAGACTCAAGAAAATATAGTGATATTCATAATTGGAAATTATTTTCAATAAAGTATTTATTTTTATTAAATGGGTAGTTATAATGAACGGGTACTAGATTTAATTGTATAATTACATCTTTTTCACATATTTTTTTACTTTGTTTACTTGAATATTATTTAAATTTCTATTTTATTAGTTTTTTGAGACTTTTATAAAATGTGTTCTGATCATACTCATTTCACTTCCCCCTAATCTTCTCTTGCCCATTTCTGCTGTGTCCATCCAACATCATCTATTGTTTTTCACAAGAAATACATTCTCTTCCTCATAAAATTTCAGTATAATTTCAATCAGTATACAAAAAGCAAACATGATAAGCTTATGTAAATTTCATAATAATGAAAAATGCTGAGATCAGGGTGACCTTGAAGCAAAACAAAGAGTGAGGAATTTCTCAGCACTTGTTAAAATGTTTATAGAGTTATAACAATAAAACACAATAATGTTGGGACTCATATGGAAACAAAAAACAAATAGACCATTGGGTAAAAACAAAGGGCTGCAAGAGATGCATTCATATATCAAAGACTCCCTGATATATGGCAGATGCATGATTTACTAATATCTAGGAAAATTGATGGGGAACATATGAAGTAGACTCTCTAAGTAGCTATCCTAGAGAAATTACCTACAGGTGTTCAAAGGCGCACGTGTTTACACTGTCAACTCACTTAAATCAAGGTAAGTGTACACAATATGACTAGATTGACAAATTGTGGTTTATTTATAAAATAAATTATATTCATCAGTTGAAATAAAAGAGCAACAGAAACACAGGTTTGTCTCAGCAACATAATGAGTAAACTCTGAGGCTTCTTACTGAAATGAGAACACTTTAATATTTTTGGTATCACACAACAAGAAAGAAATACACTCATGCACTTTGATCAGAAACTCTCCTTCGCAATTTATTATGGCTGTGTTTTTAAGTAGATCAGAAAAAAACGGACACAAAAACATGTCCATCCCTTTGTTGCACACAGCAGCTAAACTAGAATAATTTAAGTGTAAAAAGTAACAAGATAATTGGGTGGGTCCGAATAAAATCATTTTATATGTTCATTCAAAATTATGCAAAAAAAACTTACAATAAACTATCACAGGACAAGATAAAGTTATTGAATTCTTGGTAATTGCAGCTTGCGTGACACAATCCAGATGTCAGAGTGACTGGAGTAGCACACAACATACCACACAGCTCAGCCACAGGACCACCTGCTGCCTGCTTAGCCTGTTCTCTCAGATCTCTGTGTTATCAGAAAGTGACAGCACAGAAAACCATGCTCAAGTGATACTCTTAGCTCTTTTTTTTTTCCAAATCAAATCCCATTCTAGTATTATTAATGTTAGGACTATTTTCCAGTGCCAGACTAACATGCCATTGAAGCGCATCTATAGTTCTAAATTATGCTACAAATATTTTCATATATAAAAACTGGGTGCCAAAAGAAAGCACACACACACACACATATATGTATATGTATATATATATATGTATACATATATATACATATATATGTATATATATATATACATCATTCATAATTCTGATCCATGAAAACTACAGCATGCTCTGCATGATCCTGGAGAAGATTTGGGCATTCCTTCTTATCAATTAAAAGAATGCTACATCTGTAAACACCATGAATCCAGATTCACAATTTACTTAGCCTTGAAGGTAGCCTTGAAGTAGATGTCAGTGGAGAGAGCATTTATTTTAGCAAACTATTTAGAATATAGTCATAATTATATAATCCAAAACCTAAGTTCTGTGTGTCAAACATTAATTAGTACTAAAGCATATGTATTTAAACCTCCCAGTGCAGTAGTGGAGGAAGCATCTACAGAAGCGTGTGTTGCCGCTTCAGCAGATAGCCCGCTTTTACCTCCAGAATATATAAATGTGAACTTTCATGGAAAAAAAAATCAAAGATTTCGACCAGACATCACTTTTGTACGATACATATATGTCTTAAACATGTTAAGCAATCCAATAAAACAAATGCAAAAGAGAGGCACAGAGAAGAAAGAGAAAGAAAATGAATTCTGCTCCTCAATGACAACAGTCAGCACATGTGGGGAGAGTTGGGAAAGGCAAGTGTGCCCTGGAGCCAGCAGAAGGACTCTGCCTACCTAACCAGGATTTCTAACATCTGACTTCAAAATGTAGGAGAAAAAAATTCTACTGTTTTGTACTACCGAGGCAATTAGTTAAGGAAGTATCAAAAAACAAAAGAGACATTCTATTTTTTTAAAGTAAACTTCTTTCATTTCGCCTATCAAGTGTGCACTTATCCTTGAGAATTGGAATTAAATACACCCAGATACACACACACACACACACACACACACACACACACACACACACCAAAGAGCTAACAAATTAATACATGTTTACAAACTCTACTATTCTGAAAGGATGGTGTGTCATTTATTATAAGCTGTCTCCTAATTTTAAAATGATTTTAGTTTTAGAGCAAGCAAGTCTGTTAATAAAACTCACTATTAATCTTACTTTAAAAGCCATACAAATACATCAAGATCCCGGGTCTGCAAAATGGTAAAGATGCTTGCTGTGTGGACCTGGCAAGCTGAGTTTGATTCCCCACAACCCAGAGAAAATGTGGAAGAAGAGAATCAACTCCACAGAGTTATCCTCTGAACTCCACAGGCAGAAAGTAGCACATATGCCCCTGTGCGCACACACACACACACACACACACACACACACACACACACACACAGAGAGAGAGAGAGAGAGAGAGAAACAATAATAACAATAAACTGTTCAAAAAAAGGAAAGAAATATATCTAATTTTTGTAGAAATTATAGCATCTATTACTTAGCAAGTCTGTCATTGTACACTCAGTAAACTCCAGGAACATCAAACGGAGACACCATATTAAGTACGATTAGGAAAACATCATAAACTTTGGGCTTTATCTTTGTCTAGCCACTGACAAGAGATGTAAAGCAGAGAGAGGTGTGGTTTCTAACAAGGTAAATTCATGCATTTCTATTTAGTTCACCACCCTTCTCTCTTTAATAGGCTTTCTGGCACCTTGACATATCTAAAGCTTAAATACCAAAAGTCACTACAATTTCAAATGATAAAAATTATTTTATAGCCAAAGGCATTCAATTAGAAAGTACACTTGATACTTAAGTAAGCAGTTTTTCCAATCAAGAATTTCATTATGGTTACTTTTAATTTTTTTCATTTTTTTTCATTGAAGTGTAGCTATCATTTTGAGAATGTTGGCAAGCAGATCCTAACACACATGGTAACTGGTTTGGTAAAAAAAACTGTAAAAGCAATACAGGAAAGTCTACTTCAGGAAACTCCTGTGAGAAAACAGCTACCGACGGAGTCAGGCTGCCTTGAAGTTTGCACATTGGACTAACAGGGATTCATGGATATGTATTCTGTCATACAATACGCTAAGAAAATGGACACACTTAAAATGCCACCCACCAAGACTTACTCAAATTCTAATTCTAACAGTGAAATATCAATAATCGGAGATCATAATTGACTTGCTTCCTTTTCCCCTACTTCTATGACTCACAACACTCTTAAGCATACCTGTGACTGTTACAATATGGAAATGCTGTGAAGCCTACAGTCTGTAAGACTTTAAGCATGCCAGCTGTAATTACAGCTTCATTGTATTTCCCCTTTTGACATTCAGAGAATGGCTATGGACTCTGAACCATCTGGCTCTTCTGAGATAGCCAGTTTAATAGTGTACCTTTCCTGATTTGTACTTTCATTAGCTCATCACATTGGCATTGTTAGAGACATGTGGGTTGCATTTACAATTTACATGGCCATATGCTGCACTCTCACTTTTTAATTCTGTTTGCAGGCAGCTTTATGGAAAACATTTTACCATAACATTGTGAATGTGCTTAGGGAGATTCACGCCGAGCATGGTGACAGCTCTGTCCCTGCAAATAAAGCAGATACACTGGATATGTTTAAGTGTCCTAGCTGGAATGTGGTCATCTTGACACAGAACAAAGTCACCTGGGATAAGAGAATCTCAGTTGAAGAACTGTCTCAATCGGATTGGCCTATGGGCACCTGTGGGGCATTTTGCTGATTAATGGTTGATGTAGGTGGGCCTAGCCCTCTGTGGGCGGTACCACATCTAACGTGATTTTAGGTTGTGTAAGAAAGCACAGCTAGGCAGTGGTGGTGCATGCCTTTAATCTCAGCACTTGGGAGGCAGAGGCAGGCGGATTTCTGAGTTTGAGGCCAGCCTTGTCTACAGAGTGAGTTCCAGGACAGCCAGGGCTATGCAGAGAAACTCTATACTGAAAAGCAAAACAAAACAAAATAAAAAAATAAAATAATCAATAATAAAAGAAAGCACTATAACTGATGCTGTGGTGTGCTTACAGACAGGAGCCTAGCATGGCTGTGGTGTGCTTGACAGGAGCCTAGCATGGCTGTGGTGTGCTTACAGACAGAAGACTAGCATGGCTGTCCTCTGTCATTCCCAACATCCAGATGACTGAGACAGATGCAGATACTTACACCCAACCATTGGACTAAAGTCGGGGACTCCCGTGGTTGAGTTAGGGAAAGGCTGGAAGAAGCTGAGAAGGAAGGTGGCCCCATAGGAAGACCAGCAGTCTCAACTAACCCAGACCCCTGAGACCTCTCACACACTGAGCCACTAACCAGACAGAATACATCAGCAGGTCCAAGGCCCCTGGCACATATACAGCAGAGGACTGCCGTGTCTGGCCTCAGTGGGAGAAGAGGCACCTAACCCTTGAGACATCCCAAGTAAGGCCTGGAGGAAGGAGGGTGAACATCTTCTTGAAGGCAGGAGGGAGGTGGAAAGGGATGAGGAACTGTGGGAGGGCAGGCCAAAAGGGGAGCACCAACTAGACTGTAAAAAAC